>NC_090445.1:1625556106-1625858050 GCF_031143425.1 Pleurodeles waltl
GGCAAAGTCCATGGAGTTTGCGTCATTTTTTTGCGTGGACACCTACTTTGCGTTAATGAGATGCAAGGTAGGCATTCCCGTCCAAAAAAGTGACTCCGCGGCATGTGCGCCGTATTTAAACTCCCAGGCAAAATTCACGCCCGGGAGTGGGCGGGTCAAAAAAAATGACGTACGGCCGCTTTTGCGCCGTTTTTTAGCGCCTGCAAAAGGCAGGCGTTAAGGGACCTGTGGGCTCGAAAGGAGCCCAGAGGTGCCCTCCCATGCCCCCAGGGACCCCCCCTGTCACCCTTGCCGACCCCAGGAGGACACCCAAGGCTGGAGGGACCCATCCCAGGGATAATAAGGTAGGTTCTGGTAAGTATTTTTTTTTTTTGGCATAGGGGGGCCTGATTTGTGCCCCCCTACATGCCACTATGCCCAATGACCATGCCCAGGGGACAGAAGTCCCCTGGGCATGGCCATTGGGCAAGGGGGCATGACTCCTGTCTTTGCTAAGACAGGAGTCATTTCTATGGGGGTTGTGAGTGGAAAAAAATGGCGCAAATCGGGTTGAGGCAAAAAATTTGCCTCAGCCTGACTTGCCCCATTTTTTCACGCCCAAGCTCCATATCCCCCTACGCCGGCGCTGCCTGGTGTACGTCGTTTTTTTCAACGCACACCAGGCAGCGCCGGCGGCTAACGCCGGCTAACGTCATTGCTTAAATACGGCACCCGCATGGCGCTTCAGAATGGCGTTAGCCGGCGCTAATTTTTTTGACGCAAAACTGCGTTAGCGCAGTTTTGCGTCAAAAAGTATAAATATGGGCCTAAGAGTGAAGGTAAACTTTTAACCAAGGCCTCCCGCAGCCTGTAGCCGAGCAGGGCTCCATCGCGGAAGGCCTTAAACTTTGACTTTGCCCCGGTCGAGGTGCAACCAGATGACCCGCTTGGCGCTTTTTGTTTCTAGACGCTAAAAAACAATAATTCTTTAAAAATTCATAGCTCCGGTTCCCCTTATCCGATTTTATTCGTTTTTGTGTCATTTTAAAGATAAAAATATAATCTATTTTTATGAATTGGTTTCGGATTTTTAAACTGTTTCCTGTGTCTTATTTAATTACTGTTTTGTGAAATTTGAATGCTTTACACTCTGTCTCCTAAGTTAAGCCTTGGCGCTCGTTGCCAAGCTACCAAGGGTTGCAAAAACAACAAGTGATGGACAGAATGCTGGACATTGTCAAACACTCACCCCCAGTCATAGATCTGGGTTTAATCCATGTTCTTTTGCTCACCATGCCACCCCAGTTTGGACCCAGCCATATGCAAATCAGTCTTGCCCTGTTCCTCATGGAAATAGTCCAGACCGAACTGCCAAGCCAGGTCCTCACTGGACTGGAAACAAGCATCCTGGGACCGGTTTTGGGGTTTCACCCCTCATCAGCCAGGCTAGCTTGAATCCAGTGGTATGGGAAGCACGGGACCCACGTCTGGGCATACCCTTCCCACTTAGGGCAACAAAGCAAAAACAACAAGTGATGGACGGAATGCTGAACATTGTCAAACACTCACCCCCACTCATAGATCTGGGTTTAATCCATCGTTCTTTTGCTCACCATGCCACCCCAGTTTGGACCCAGCCATATGCAAATCAGTCTTGACCCTGTTCCTCATGGGAACAGTACAGACCGAACTGCCAAGCCAGGTCCTCACTGGACCAGAAACAAGCACCCTGGGACCGGTTTCAGCGTTTCACCCCTCATCAGCCAGGCTAGCTTGAATCCAGTGGCATGGGAAGCACGGGACCCACGTCTGGGCATACCCTTCCCACTTAGGGCAACAAAGCAAAAACAACAAGTGATGGACGGAATGCTGAACATTGTCAAACACTCACCCCCAGTCATAGATCTGGGTTTAATCCATCGTTCTTTTGCTCACCATGCCACCCCAGTTTGGACCCAGCCATATGCAAATCAGTCTTGACCCTGTTCCTCATGGGAACAGTCCAGACCGAACTGCCAAGCCAGGTCATCACTGGACCAGAAACAAGCACCCTGGGACCGGTTTCAGGGTTTCACCCCTCATCAGCCAGGCTAGCTTGAATCCAGTGGCATGGGAAGCACGGGACCCACGTCTGGGCATACCCTTCCCACTTAGGGCAACAAAGCAAAAACAACAAGTGATGGACGGAATGCTGAACATTGTCAAACACTCACCCCCAGTCATAGATCTGGGTTTAATCCATCGCTCTTTTGCTCACCATGCCACCCCAGTTTGGACCCAACCATATGCAAATCAGTCTTGACCCTGTTTCTCATGGGAACAGTCCAGACCGAACTGCCAAGCCAGGTCCTCACTGGACCAGAAACAAGCACCCTGGGACCGGTTTCAGGGTTTCACCCCTCTTCTGCCAGGCTAGCTTGAATCCAGTGGCATGGGAAGCACGGGACCCACGTCTGGGCATACCCTTCCCACTTAGGGCAACAAAGCAAAAACAACAAGTGATGGATGGAACGCTGAACATTGTCAAACACTCACCCCCAGTCATAGATTTGGGTTTAATCCATCCTTCTTTTGCTCACCATGCCACCCCAGTTTGGACCCAGCCATATGCAAATCAGTCTTGACCCTGTTCCTCATGGGAACAGTCCAGACAGAACTGCCAAGCCAGGTCCTCACTGGACCAGAAACAAGCACCCTGGGACCGGTTTCAGAGTTTCACCCCTCATCAGCCAGGCTAGCTTGAATCCAGTGGCATGGGAAGCACGGGACCCACGTCTGGGCATACCCTTCCCACTTAGGGCAACAAAGCAAAAACAACAAGTGATGGACGGAATGCTGAACATTGTCAAACACTCACCCCCAGTCATAGATCTGGGTTTAATCCATTGTTCTTTTGCTCACCATGCCACCCCAGTTTGGACACAGCCATATGCAAATCAGTCTTGACCCTGTTCCTCATGGGAACAGTCCAGACCGAACTGCAAAGCCAGGTCCTCACTGGACCAGAAACAAGCACCCTGGGACCGGTTTCAGGGTTTCACCCCTCATCAGCCAGGCTAGCTCGAATCCAGTAGCCTGGCTGATGAGGGGTGAAACCCCAAAACCGGTCCCAGGATGCTTGTTTCCAGTCCAGGGAAGACCTGGCCTAGCAGTTCGGGCTGGACTGTTCCCATGGGGAACAGGGTCAAGACTGATTTGCATATGGCTGGGTCCTAACTGGAATGGCATGGGCAGCAAAAAAACGATGGATTTAGGCCCAGATCACTGTACTGGGGGTGAATGTTTGACAATGTTCCGCATTCCGTCCATCACTTGTTGTTTTTGTATTTGTTGCCCTAAGTGGGAAGGGTATGCCCAGACGTGGGTCCCGTGCTTCCCATGCCACTGGATTCAAGCTAGCCTGGCTGATGAGGGGTGAAACCCCGAAACCGGTCCCAGGATGCTTGTTTCCAGTCCAGGGAAGACCTGGCCTAGCAGTTCGGGGCTGGACTGTTCCCATGGGGAACAGGGTCAAGACTGATTTGCATATGGCTGGGTCCAAACTGGAATGGCATGGGCAGCAAAAAAACGATGGATTTAGGCCCAGATCACTGTACTGGGGGTGAATGTTTGACAATGTTCAGCATTCCGTCCATCACTTGTTGTTGAAGCTACCAAGGGTTGAGCTGGGTTTAATTTACTGAGACCTAACTGAGCCTTAGTGGAGGTTAGTGGCCTATTGCTAAGTGTAGGTACCTACCTGCCCTTACCAATAACCCATTTTACAACACAGATCTAAACTGGTCAGTCCATTTGAGAAGTGAATGTTGGAATCAGTTGCTACAATACATGTTAGAGGTGAACTACTAATGCTGTATACCTTACATTCTATCTGTCTGCTTCCACTACTCACACATAGGCATCGGGCATCATTACATATTCACATATGCCAAGGATCAGGAGGTGTAATGTCAGCTATCCATTTCTAATTGTTCACAGACAAGACCTGAAAAGGCCCATCCCGCATATCTGTATGTCACTGGAAGTACTGATTGATGAACTGTGTCCTACAGTCAGCTGCTCCTTCTTCCTCTGGCTCTTCATCACTTTCCATATCACCATGTGTAGCCACCTGTACAGCTGCCTCACTGTCATCAGCTAGCACTGGTATCCAACACTTCAGGGCTAGAATGTGGCGCATGCAGCAGGCTAAAATGATTTGACAAACCTTGTGGGGCGAGTAGAGGAGGGCACCTCCAGAAATGTCCAGGCACCTGAATCTTGCCTTCAGGAGGCTGAAGGTTCATTCGATGACACGCCTTGTCCTCCTGTGGCCCTCAATGAAACAGAGTTCCCTGGCATGGCTGGGTACCTCACAGGTGTCAACGGCCAAGGAAGGTTTGGATAGCCAGAGTCACCTGTGAACACAATTGGAGAACTAATCAAATTGCACGTTGAGAAAGTGGGCAGATCGTAATGACAAATCACATTAAATGTTAACACATTACAATGCTTACTTACCAACCAGCCAGGCCCTCTCTGTGTGTAGTTGTGCCACCATGTGTGGGACATTGCTGTTCCGCATAATGCAGGAGTCATGCACTGAACCCGGAAACTTGCCTGTCACTTGGGAGATGTACTGGTCTGCCAGACACACCACCTGCACGTTGATAGAGTGGTAGTTCTTCCTGTCTCAATACACCTGTTCATTGACAGTGGAAGGGACCAGGGATACATGGGTGCCATCAGTGACCACTACCACATGAGGAATCTATCCTACCTGATAACTATCCACCTTCACATAGGCCATATCCGTTCATTGGGGAAATCTGATGTAGCTTTCTAGGTGTTTCAAGAAAGCCCACAGTACATTCCTCAAGTGTGGTCAGGAAGTGTAGCACTGACAATACTTGAATGATGGGAGGTATGCAATAGGGATTTCGATTGCCTGGCATCAGTTCTGGCTTCAACTGTCTACATAGATCCATAATGGTCTGGCAATTCAGATGATAGGTGTGGATGACATGCCTGTCCTCCGTGATTGCCAGGTCTACCAGTGGACGGTACACTGGTGGTTGTCTCATTTCCCTCATGGCAGGATATCTATGTACAGAGAAGAGAATGTACAATGAGTCATGCAGTAGGCACACGTCATCAGCACATGGAATAGTAGAAGACACCTAACGTGTGTAGGGGATGCGTAGCAGTGCTGACAAACAATACAGACCACAGAAATTCACATCATACACCATCATTTTAGCAAATTGGCAGAAATGTGAGTCAGATTGGACATATGACATATATGAATCAGGAAAAGTGTGAATGACTCTGCCATCCTGCACTGATCACACATATGTATTTAAATTAACACATGGTTATCTGATGACTATGTACCACAGAGTAGCTACACAGAATTATCCACATATATTTATGCTCAACATGTCATAGTCTCATGTTTGGCCCATTCTGTAGCACACCCATGAAGTCACAACATTGGGTGACACAGATATCAGGACAATTAGGTGTCTGATGCACTTATTTAGTCACATGCATTGAGTACATGTGCCCAAAACGGCAGGCCCCTAACCTACTGTTCTGGACAGTAGGAAGGGACCTAGGTCCTTAGGCGGAAGTCGTTATGGTGGTAGGCAGTTGCAACCGCTGTCCAACTTGTCATGGGTTAACATTGTTGCCTATGGCAGACTGCGGCCAATGGCGATGACTAATGGTGGTGAAGGTCTTGTACGTGGTGGCCGTGACCACTATTTTCTGCAGTCTTGTTCACTTGACTCTTGACACTGTTGCTAGCAAGACCTCCAATATGTGAACTGCTGTGCACTGCCTTTGGGAGCCATCATGCCACGTCCTGCATGTGATAGGGCTCTTGACTTCACACAGGAAGAACTGGAGATGCTGGTTGAGGAGGTCCTACCCCTGTATGAAAAACTATACACCAGAGGAACAAGTGAGTCCAATGCCCCTGCCATGTGTGATTGATGATGTGTGTGACAGTGAGTCGGCCATGTGAACTGTTCTTGGAGTTGATTCATGCATGTGGCATACCGTACAGGCGTGTGTGCTGAGAGGATGGGTATGTGTGCTCACTTGCAGTTCCAGTTGTGTAGAGGCAATTCCTATTGGTATGGGGCATATGTACATGACTTTCTTCCTTTGTCTTTGTCACCCATAAAGGGGAACGCCCATCAGAAGAAAGGATCCGGCGTGACTTCGGCAAGCACGTGCGGACCATGGGAGTCTACAGCCGGCAGAGCACCCATTGTCGCAAGCGGTAGGAGGACCTGAGATGCTGGCCCCGGAGGACTGCGGAGGCCCACCTGTGGATGTTCTCCCAATGAGGGAGGGGTGCCCTCGGACCCTGACCCCCTCTTAATGGCCTGCATTTTGGCAGTGGCCTGCCCTGAGGTGGATGGGCTTTTGAGGGCAACACTGCAGCCACAAACGGGTAGGTACTGACTGTTTCCTCATACTTGGCTCTGGTTGTATGGTGTCTGCTGTCTCACTGTAGCTCCTGTGAAATTGCAGTAGGTGACGGAAGTTTGTAGACTAGTGGGAATCAGTTGGTACCACATTGCCAATGTAGGAGATGTGGATCTCGCATCATGGTTAGCTATGTGTAAGTTTTGGACTCCTGTATCAAGACATAATTCTGACTACATTTGGAGATGTTCAAATGCCAATGCCACATGTGTTTTCCCCATCCTGCTATTCCTATAGATGTGAGGTGGTGTTTCACCTTACCCATTGACTCAAACCTGGTCCATCCATCTGCATAGGAGCGTTGGTGGCTCCAAGGTGTCTGACCACTCCCAGCTGTGCTGATCACCTGTTGTGTCAACTGGGTGACTCACTTATTTGGTACAGGGTCAATACATAACTAGTACTGGTTCAGGTATGAACTACATGTGAGGCTACCATCTCAATTGCAGCACAGTTTTGCCCTGTGTAGGACAGTACATATCTGTGTTGCTGTACACCAATTGTCCTTTCATCTCCAACGGGGTATGTGGAGGTTGCAATGATAGGACATTGTACTTTGGGTGTCTGATTTGTGCATTTAGACTCATTATGCTCTTCCATGTGATTGACATGTGGGCATTTCTTTTCCTGTCCCAATGGGTTGGTTCTAGAGGAGATGAGTTCCTTGGCAGAGTTTGTCTTTTACAATATGCTATGTCAATGCTATGTATGGCAATGGCCTCCCAATTCCTTAGAAACCTAGGTAGTATGCTACCTACATCATGTCTCAATGGTTACTTGGGGATACAACACATGAAGTGGGACAATCTTTGCTACCCTTGACCTAGCTGATGTGTCCAGTCTGGTGAAGATCTATAGCCTTACTTATATGATCATGATGTAATGATATTTTTCAACCACTATTTCATGAGCTGGTATTTGTTGTAATGGAAAATGTTCTATATACACTGGCAGTCATGTAGGTCCATGTGTACATCATGTGTACATGTAATTTCAGTGTGCAATATCTGTAGTCTGCAGTTAGGTACATGGACTCACTTGTCATGTATGGTGTGATTGGTGTTGGTTTACTAATGTTGTGAAAACCTGGAACTGTAACTGCATGTCAGGTGGCATGGTAGTTGTCCTATGATGTCAATTGTGGCTGTCTGAAGTGAAGGTGTTGTGAGACAGCACTCAGTAAGTGCCAATGGATGTATCATGTGTGCTTTGTAGGTCATTGTAGCTGAACATGCATGTATGCAGTGATGTGGTGTATCTGTGTTTTGTGTCAGCAGATGTCCCTCTATGAATGTGTGAATGTCATGCCATGCCTGTACTCAAGACTTGTATTCTACTCATAATTTGTCACCTGTATGGGAGTCCTACTTGTTCTGGCTTCATCTGTTCAGGTACCCATGTTACCATATAAGTTTAGGGGGTCAGCCAGCCATGTGACATTTATAGCAGGTGCTGTGTGGTCTGTGAATAGGGTACTCTATACTATCAAGGGACATTGCTAATTGAGACGGACTGGTCAGGTGTTATCGCAGGACATGTATGATGTGTTGTGATCAGTCACCTGCTCTTCCAATAGGTGATAGGAGTATGGAGAGATATGATCTGGAATCTATTTGATATTCCTACTTGTGGCAGGGCATGAGTAGCATGCTGACATGGTTTTACATGTGTTCAGTAAGTCAGTCACTGAGTCAGTGTGTGCAAACTTACTTGGACTCAGATGTGGGTGTGAGGGTTGACATTAAGGAATGGGTAGCTGGAACATGTTGTGACATGATGTAGGATATGTGTAATGCCACCAGGGATTCCCTAGCCTGGAGATGTTTACCTAAAGTTGTGCATGTTTAAATGTGTGTATGTAAGGAATATGATAACCCTCTCTCCCTCTCTGTCTCTCCCTCCCTTTCTCTCTATTTGTGTGCATCAGCAGCGGAAGGCGAAGGAGACGGGGTACAGGTGAGTGGGGATGCTGCTGGCCATGTGACTTGGAGTGAGGTGACCACCGACAGTGAGGGACCCAGTGGCCCAAAGGGCAAGGGGAGACCGGATCTTCTGCATCATTATCTTGGGAATCCTCCTCCAGTGGACAGTCTCTGGTGGTGGCGGACCCATCTGGTTCAACCCCAGCACCATCTTTGTCCGTCACCCCCTTACTACCACTGCCCTCCCTGTAGCTCCCCACCCAGTTGTCCGTGCCCGCTGAGGTGGCTGGGCATCTCCTACAACGCAGGCACCTCTGCCCCTGCCCTAGTCAGCCCTGCTGCCCTAAGTGAGGAGGCTATTGACCTCCTGAGGTCAACCTCTGTGGGTCAGTCGACCATTGTGAATGCCATCCAGGTATTGGCAACAGAGCAATGTGTTACTGGAGGGCATTCATGGTACACTGGCTGGCCTACAGAGATCCTTTCAGGCCCTGGCCTCTGCACTGATGGTAGCTAGTCACCCTTCGTCTTCCGTCTCCCCCTTCATCTTCCTCTTCCCAATCCCACTCCCCTCTTCCCTGTCCCAGCCAGAGCACACAGACAAACAAGCATGCTTCCACCTCAACATCCAAGGGTTCCTCAGACAAACACAAACACTACAAGACCCACCATCAGCATGAATACAAACAACACCCACCTGCAGACACACCAACAGCCACTACCTGCACAGTCTCCCCTGCCACCCCTACCTTCACATACACTGCACCTGACACACCTGCAGACGCCACACCCACATTCACTGATAGAGCCACAACACCTATCCTACCCACAGTCAGCACAATAGCAGACCCGCAGACGTCCACCCCAGTCACCACATCTGCAGACATCTCAACAACAGACACAATCACATGTAGCAAATCCATCATACCAGCAGTCACCACCCCAACAGTCACCCATCCAGCATGGCATCACCCACCTCCTCCCCCTCACCCCTAAACACATAAACACCCACACTCACCCACCCAACAGACATGCAGCACTCGCAAGCATTCCTTGCACACACATGCATCCAAAACATCCACCAAGACACCTCCAACAAGCACTCCCTCTCCCTCCACTCCCAAACCCTTTTGCCTCTCCCACCCCATGTCACCCCAAAAGATCAGTTTCCCTCCCCAAGTCCACCCTACCACCTCCAAGTCCTCCCTTGCCCCCTGCTACTACCCATGCCCCTCCCCCACCAAGTTGACAACTCCAAAATGTTGCAGCCATCCCCTAAGCCATGTCCAAAGTCCCCCCAAACCCAAGCGCAAAGACGCCCTCCCAACCCAAAACCCAGACCCCCCCCTTTCACCCTCCCATCCCTGAGGTGCCTGCCTGTCCCCTTGATGCCCCTACCCATGCAGGTTGATTAGGAGTCAGGAGTCATGTAAGGGCACTATAATATTCCATATGTGCATTGTGCACAATCTTGTTTGGACTGGCCTAAGGGCACTGTATAATTGTATATAGTTATTTATGTATATATATATATTTCAACATATATATTTTAATAAAATACATACATCTGGGATTCCCAGTATTTGGTCCCAAAGTTACATCTTTGTCTTGCCTTTCATTTCTCATGGCTGTCATGGTCGTGCCTGCTTTCTTTGTGTGTGAGTGTGTTTTGTGTGTCGTGGTTGTGCTACCAATTGTGTCTGGGCTGCTTGTGTGGGTGTGTGCTTTGCATTTGCCCCAATACGATGGTTGGGTATGGTGTATTGGGCATGTATGTTTTTGGGACAATCATTTGTGTTGATAATGTGTGTTTGTGTTAGTGTTGGCATTTGTTATTTGGTTTTTGGTGTGCCCTTGTGTAGTTGTACTGTCAGCATGCATGTGTGTGGTGATTGGTATATCCGAACCGCTATGTGATGTGTTTATGTGGTGTGATGTATGGCTCGTTGTATAGCTGTGTGATTGTGTGTATTGGTATAATGGTGTTGTTACACTGTGTTTGTATGTATTGTCAGGTGGGGGTTTGTGTTGTGGAGTGTTGACATTGTGTGTGAGGTGTTGTGGTTGTTGTGTAGTTGTGTACTTAGCTGGTGTTGTGTGTTGCTGTGTTTGACAGTTCTGGTGCTTTGTGTGTGCGGCTTAGTGTGTGTTTTGGTAGTGTGCTAGCCGTGGTGTGTGTACTGAGTATGTGCGTGTGTGTATGTGGCTATGTATGAATGTGCATGGTAATGTAGGAGTACATGTATGTGTCGCCATCGCCACCTGTACCGGATGTGTATGTTGTGTGTGTGTAGCGACCTTGGCATTCTGCAACAGTGACAGGTAAGTGTGTGCACTCACGGTTGCTGCCGTTGTTGTCGTCGTTGTTGTCACTGGTTCTGAAGTTGTTGGGCGAGCAGGAGCAGGGCGAAATATGTCTAGTTCGGGTTCCATGGCGGCTCCAGACGAGTATGGCTTCCTGAAGGTGAATGTCTCCATTTATAGAGTTGATTCCTGCCAGGGTTTCGTGGTGGTGCGACTTTGGCGGAAACCTTGGCGGTGTGCAACTTTGTAATCTATCTGGCGGAAACCTGGTCTCCGCTGGCCTGAATGTGACTCCTGCCATCCGTGGCGGCCTGACACCCCTGGTGGGGCCTGCAGTGAATTGGCTGTATTCTGTAGTGTAGACCGCCATGGTCATAGACATAGACTTTAAGATGCCTGTTTGCAACGGGCTGAGAAATGTCCTGGTTATAGTATGCTTTGTCTCTCGATGGGAGAAAACCTACCCAGTGCAAAGGAATTATAGTCTCACTGTAGCGGAACCCCTGTTGCCTGAACTCATTCCGAGATCTGGATTCCTGGTTTCTCGGACTCATTTTAATAATGAAGCCTTTAGAATGTTGTGTGCAGCTTTACGAGTGGAGTAAAGACTACTTTGTAGCTGCCGATCAGAAGCATCGGGAATTGTGGAACAACTTAAAGTCCTATAAAGTCAGGTTTATGCATCCACTTCATTAATATGTACTGATGCTTTGCCATTGGTGTTGATGAGTATCCAAAGTACACCTGACAGGAGAACTGGGTTATCGCAACAAGAAATCTTCCTGGGGTGTGCAGTGAGATTGCCAGCTGCAAATGCACTTGTGAACATCACAGATGACATGATACTGGATTACGGCAAAGGATTAGCTGATGTGTTATGTTCTGTTTCATTACAGGTTGAAGCTGTCACTGAAAATCCACATCAGGAGCAGTGCCATGACCTCAGTCCCTGTGACTGGGTCCTGTGAAGTAGCACATTCACAGTTGTTATTGGAGCCAAGGTGGAAAGGCCCCTACTAGGTGATCTTACTCACCAACAATGCTGTTAAATTTGCCGAACTACCTAACTGGGCGCATGATTCACACACCCAGAAAGCAAGCAATCAGTAAGAAGAAATACTGTTCTATGAGCCTGAATCCAGAGCATTGGTGAATGTACCACTGCAATTTGTACAATGTTGAGCAAAAGTAGCAGAAGAGGCACAACAGAAGAGAAGGGAAAGGGGTGCAGAACCTCAGATCTGTTCAGAAATTTTGCAAAGTGGCTGTGAAACGTATTCTGGAGACGACATAGGAGTAGAAGTTGACCTTGAAATGGCAGTTGAAAATCCACCAAAGCAAAAGGAATATCCAGGTGAGGGAACAAGTACTGGATCCTTTGCAGCACTGGATGGCCAAGAGGTTATGATCAAATAAAATTGAAAACAAGTGTGTCAATTGAATTATTCAACCAGCAATTACTGAAGAAGTACAGTCAAGCAATATAAGTGGCACAGAAGAAGATCAAAAAGCTCTGAGGAGATTAAAAAGAGCTAGGATACCTTGTCGGAGGTATTCTCCACCTGAGTGGACTTGCTACACGAACCCAGTCCTAAATATTCCAATCTCATAATTGGCTGATGTGAGCTAAGAACTGTTTGAACATCCTTGACATCACATTGAGAACAACATTGGAGGAAAATAAAAGTTGCTGAAAGTCTTTTAAAAATTACATTTTCTTGCAAAACATTTTTGAAAATAAGAGACTAAAATTGAAGATTGCATATTGCTAACTAAACGTGAATTAGGAAGATTCCCTAGGCCAATGGCTACAGTAGAAGAGTAAGGATGCCATTGAGAATATGATAGAGTTTTGTTAAGGATAAGTATACAAAGACTGCTGTAACTAGAGCTGAAAGAACTGATTCCAGTAAAGAAAAGAAAAGAAAAGAAAAGAAAAGAAAAGAAGTAGCTGTTTGTGGAAGCAACATGAAGACTAACTATTGGAATTTTGCTGTTACACTTTTCTGTTTTGAACAGGTCTGAGTTTAGATAAACACCAGAGGTGGATGTAAGATGATTATAGGTAGTACATTTTAGTTGTAGTATTCACAGTTATAAATATGTTACTTGAGGATTATTACACACTTGACACTGAAAGAACTAATTCAACATCTGTATCTATGACACAAGCACACAAGATTGATGAGAAGCACTGAAGACTTTGGGCCTGATTATATCTTTGGAGGAAGGTGTTAATCCATCCCAAAAGTGACGGATATACAACCAGCCGTATTACAAGTTCATTATATCCTATGGAACTCGTAATACGGCTAGTGGTATATCCGTCACTTTTGGGACGGATTAACACCTCCTCCAAAGTTGTAATCAGGCCCCTTGTTTGTAAATTACATGAAAGAAGATTACACAACAAATGTGTATTCTAGATTAGTGCAAGAATATATGCAAGCTTTAGAAGCAAAGTACTGTTATGTGTGTCCAAGAATTGCTATGTGTGTGCTCATTTACCTTCATCTGATAGGGGTAAGTGGTAAACCATCACATTACCCTATCATATGCAAACACATGTAATATTTTGCATAGTTTGGTATATAGGCAAGAACGTGTGGAATATTATTAATATTAGAATCATTTGATTCTTTATAAAGGTCCTTCACAAAAAAGTATGAACTTGCACCCACAAACAAAAGAGATGAACACAGCTTGACATTATTTCTTTCAAACCCCACCTATAGACACAGTTAAGGCATACGTAAACAATTCAACCTGTTTTATGAAACCTTTAGAAAAGTTATTTGCATTAATGCTAGAGCAATGAAGAACTACCATTTCACACAGAGGAAAACAAGATGAAGAATTTAAAAAAAAATGTTTGAAAAACGGAAGAAGATGAAACTTATACAAAAAATGTTTTTTCTTAAATATAAATTAGATAGGAGACAAAAAGGAAAGATTTGTATTTATAAAAGAAGGAACTAACACTGGCACAGGGAGGTGTGAGAAAACAGTGTTTTTTGCAAAAGTTCCCTCACTTCCTGCCACCATTTGTGGTTGATACTGGTGTTTTCTGACTCTGATTGCACCCTGGGGACCTGCTAACCAGGCACAGGACCAGGTTACTGTTTAAATGGTTTATGGTATTAGGTGTAATTACAATTGGTTATAATAACCTATCTATAAGTCTCTAGTATATGGTAGGCCATGTAGGTTTGGAGGCTTTAATGCAGTGTGCACTGCTGTAGTACCTGCTGTCATTTTAAAAGCCAGCCCTGCCTTGCAGGTTGCTTTTAAAATAAAACTATGTTGAAATTCTACTTTGGAGTTAAAAGTACTTCCAAAGTCTTAAACTACCTTTTTTTACATATAGGTCTCCCCTAAGGTCTACCCTAGGAACCCCCAAGGAAGAATGCAATGTAACATCAAGCTGGGGCATTATAAGACATATTTTATATTCCCTGGCTAGGGAAACACTGTCAATTTCATTGTATATATTAGCTCAATATGCTCACATAGGAAGGCTTCATTTAATATTAATAAAGTCTATATTTTGACAAGAGTGAGGTAAAATTTTATTTCAAAATGTAAAAAGAAATAGTTACAATAAATCTAACAACTTGCCAAGGTTGGAGTTTTCATAACTATTGTAAGAAAGAAGTTATATAACTGCTTACCTAAAGTCACCTAAAACCCGCCCTGTAGTAGCCCCTTCTGATTGGTCAGCCTTTGACAGGCTGAGCCAAGCTATTCTGATGAGGTGTGAAGTGGCCTCAACTAAGACAAAGAGACCATCTGGTGGGAGGAGATCTGCTGCTGCAGATGTCAGTATAGGAAGGGGGCTGGGTAGCCAAATTGGTCTTCACTTCCTGCATCCCAAGCCAGACAGGAGACACTCTAATGATATTAGGAGAAGGCCTAGAAGGGGATTGTAGGGAAAAGTTAGCCACACCATTGGGTTGGGTAAGTCAGACGTGAACCTTCAGGAGAGATTTTCTCCATTTTGGATTTTTGTGAGAATTACTTTCTGAGACAAAAATATTCCACACTTCTATGGAAGTGGTCATCACAGAGGATGGGGCATCCTACAACCAAGTGGTCTAGGGTACTCCCCTTTACGCCATTCCAAAACTGTAATAAACATGGGAGAGCTGTCCAGCAGCTGAGTTTCCTGCCTTTAAATGTCAAGACAAAGACTGCCCTGGCCTGCACCTAGAGATGACTGCACTCATAAGGACTGAGCCTGCCGGAAACTCTGGGTTTCACAAAAGAGGATTTTGGCCTTGCTTCAAAAGAATAAGGAGTGGATTCACTAAAAGCAATGGGCAGAAATGAGCTTCAAGAAGCCACCTGCATCAACTCCACCAAAACAAGCCCAGCTGGCCTGCTTCACCTGGACTTTAAAGGATTTGACCAGGTGCATTGTGGGAATTGTAACCCCAAACCTCCAAGAGGAAAATCAGAGCGTATGGACACTTGACTGGGGCTATGGACCCTCAAAGACCAAAAAGAAATATCTAGAGGAGAAAGACTGCCCTGCTGGACTGTTGGACGGCACAAGAGAGGACTGCACTCATGAGGACTGCAACTGATGCACTCACAAGGGGTCAAAATAAAAGGACTTTGCCTGTCTTAAACTATAAAGAGGGGACTCTCTGATCAGCAACTGGAAGAAAAGTGCTGGAAGGACTACCTGCAACATCAACAACAAGGACAACTCTAGCTGACAATCTTCACATGGATTTTACTTGGATTGACCAGGTGAATTGTTGGAGCAGGAGTCTGAGACTCGAATAGTCAAACTAGAGCTTCTGAACCCTTGGTTGGTGCTGTGGACAACTTTCCTGCATCAAGTAACACTTCTGAAAGTAAGTGTAAAAGTGTTACATCGCGGACAGTCTGAACTCTTGACTTTGTCCAGGTCAAGAGCAGCCTTTATGACCTTTTGAGCGCTATTTGCTTCTAAGAGCTTATTTTACTTTTACTCTTAAAAATTAATATTTCCAGTTCCCTACAAGAGATTTCTGTTGTTTTGGTGTTTAATCATCAAAATTATTTCTGTTTCTATAAACTGGTGTTCAATTTTTATTACGTGGTGTCTTACTCATTTACTGTATTGGTGTTTTTAAATACTTTAGACTCCTGTTTCCTAAGTTAAGACTGTCTGCTCGCAGCCAAGCTACCAAGAGTTGAGCAAGGACTAATTTATTGAGAACTTGACTGGAACCTATTTACAATTGTGATGTTATTACTAGCTGTGGGTACCTACCTGCACCTACTAATAACCCACTTTGCAACAGGAGGGAAATGGAACATATTCCAGGAAAACTGAACTGTTATTCCTGGAGTTTATTTCATTTGTGGACGGGATGCTTATTTCCAGTTGACAGTTGACTAGGGAGGTATATTATTTAGGTCTAATATTTCCTAAAATGTATTATGTGACAAGTATAGCTGCTTTGACTATGACACTTTTAGACAGACACCCACGGAGTGTAAAAGATGGGACTCAATAAGTTGGAGACATTTTTGGAGCAATTATTCCACCTGTAGGAGCTGTTTTAAACTATGAGAAAATTAAAAAGCTTTCAACAGTGGTAAACAAATTAGCAACCAGTCCTTCTGGAACATTATTAGTTGTAAACACTGAATTAGCTGCAATTAGATCCATGCTTTTGCAAACTCAATTGGCATTAGACATTTTACTCACAGAAAAGGGCGGAGTATTTAAGATGCTGAAAGCTCAGCACTGCTGTACCTACAAACCCAAAAGATTAAGGAGGTCATTTTGACCTCAGCGGTCTTTTTTGAAGACCGCCGAGGGACCGCCGTGCGGAAGACCGCCATTGGTGGCGGTTTGCCGCTCGGCCTATTATGACCGTTGGCAGCTCTCCGTCCTTTTACGGACGGAGATCCGCCAACAGCCATACTGGCAGGAGGCGGGGAAGTGGAGGTTGCTCCACCTCCACCGCCATGCCAACAGAACACCGCCCAGCGAATCACATCCTGTGATTCGCCGTGGCGGTGTTCTGTTAGCGGTGTGGTGTCATCAGAGCTGCCCCCATGGCTCCCGTCCCCTCCCGGAGGATCGTCGGACCAGGTAAGTCGATCGTCCATGAGGGGAGGGGGGGGGGGTGTTGTGTGTTGTGTGGGTGCATGGGGGTGTGCGTGTGTGTATGTAGAGGTGGTGTGTGAGTGCGCGTATGCCTGCGGGGGTGTTGTGTGTATGGGAATGAGTGCGTGTATGTCTGTGGGTATGTCTGTATGGATGTGTGCGTGTATGTTTGAATGTGAGTGTGCGTGTCTGACTGTGTGTGTGGATGTAGGCATGTATGTCGGCATGTGTGCGTGTAAGTATGTAGGTGGTGCCTGTGTGCGTTTCGTGTGGGTATGGATGAAGTGATGTTGGGGATCGGGGTGGGGAGGGGGGCCCTGCCACCTTTGGGGGGTGGCAGGGGTGGTGGGGGGTATGGGAGGGAGTTGGGGCGGGGGTGGGGGAGACCCCTATCAGTGCCAGGGAAGGAATTCCCTGGCACTGATAGTGCTTACCGCCATGGATTTCATGGTGGTTCAAACCGCTGGAAATCCACGGCAGTAAGCCGGGTCCAAATACCGCCGGCGGTATAGTGGCGGCAGCCGGGCTGGAGACCCAGGTCTCCAGCACGGCGGTCGTCCCCGCCCTGGCGGGCGGAAGGGAGAACTGGCTGATGACCATGGCGATAACCGCCATGGTCATAATTCCACAGAGTAAGACTGCCAGCCTGTTGGCGGTCTTACCGCCGGTTCTCCGCCTTCCGCCAGGGTTGTAATGACCCCCTAAAACATTATTGAATTCACCAAAAATATGTATGACCTCAAACCTGAATTAGAATCTTTAGAAGCGGCCTGTGTGTTTTAGATAGTTTGGGAAGAGGAGTTTCTGCTTTAAGCAACTGGTTTTTAACAACAGGAGTAGGAATTCTCAGTTTCATATTAATAACCCTGTTAGTATTTAGAGTTTGCTTTCTCTTCCTATTTGACCTTATAAAGGTATTAAATGTTATGTCTAGAAGAGAAAGACAATGGAGAAAAACAAATGAATGAAGAGAAAATTAGAAAAGAATGATCACATTAATAAAGAGTACAAAAGATTAAGGTTGTCAAGAAAATTGAAAAGGAAAGGAAAAGACTCAACTGTCCAAGTGGACAAATTCTGATGACTCAATCGTAGAGAATATCTGATGGTTAAGACCTACAAAGGGAGGAAAAACGAGGAAGCAGATTTTATAATTTTTTTAAACAATTCATTAAACATTAACTTATAGAATTAACATGTAGGCCTCATTAGAAAGGCGAGTGCATTTAAATTGTAAAATTCGTATGAAACAGCCATAGTTACACACATTTAGCTTGAATAGCTGAAAGATGCATTTGTGTGTTTTTACTGACAACTGACCTAGTTCACAAATGTGAAATGTACTGTTCCTGATCTTCAGGTAGGCATGTGTTTCAATAAAATGTATTAACTTGAGTAAATCGCTGACATGTAAACTTTCCCATGTTTCTGATTAAACACTAAGGGCTGTATTAAGAGGCTGGCAGTCCGAAAACCACCACCCTGGCGGTGGCAGTCCAACCGCCACATTATGAGGTGGTGGACAGAGCCACCAACCTACTGCCGTCCCCACCAGGATCAATGATCTCGACGGGCCGACGGTGGTCCTGATTGTAATCAGCCAGGGCAGTGCTGATCTCAGCGCCGCCCTGCTGATTACAACCTTGTTCTCCGCCAGCCTGTTCATGGCAGTCTGACAGCCCTGAAAAGGCTGGCAGAGAACAAGTGCAGGGGGACATGGCATGGGCAGTGTAGGGATCCCACCTGCCTAGCACCCTTGAAATGCACACTGTCTGCTTTGCTTTGCAGACAGTGTGCATTTCAAGGGTGCTAGTGCATCACGCGTGCAGCAGCACTGCCGCCGGCTCTATTATGAGCCGGCGGCAAAGCTGCTGCACTTTTCCCACTAGGCTGATGGGCAGGAACCTTGGTTCCCCACCCATCAGCCCAGCTGGAAAGTTGAAATACGGCCGGTGGGGAGACTTCCACCTCGACGGGGGTCTCCTCGCCACAGGACTTGCGGTCGGCAAAGCCGACAACCAAACTCACAATCACACTCTAAGCATTGTAGAATTATGAAGAGGGTCCTTGCATATTAGTGAGTCAATGTAGAAGTTTAAATACAAGATGCAAACTGCTGAATCTATTAAATGAAGAGAACCAGACACAAGGCTTTACATTATATTAGAAAGAATGTGTGTTATTCTAACAGGCAATAACAGCCCTAGATATTATGATTGTGCAGTTATTTAGTTGATTAGCTAAGAGTGTTCTTATAGGAAAAATATATTTTTCCAAGTAGAAATCGATTCATCCAACATGAATAATAAAGACACTTAGTGATAAGAGATGAATGTGGTTACATCTTGTTGCTGTTTATGGTATTGTGTCCCAGAGAAGAGGTGAAGGAGTGTCCCAAAAAACCTTGCATTCTGATTGGATGACTGAAGATTATAAGGAGAATAATTTTGCAGAAGTTTCCGACCTTAGGAATTCAAAAAGGGCATATACAAGTAGTATCTTTACATCCGCACTTGGGGCGGATCTCTCCCCCGAGTGTGGACCTAAAGATACTACTCGTAAATTCCCTTTGTGAATTCCCATAGTCGTAATATTAGACGTTTGGTCTAAGTTTGGACCAAACATATAAGTTTACCTTTGTGAATCAGGCCCTAAGTTTGTACTGTTTATAAAAATGTCTGTTCCTAGAGTAGATTACCAACCCCACTACACTTACTCATTGACACCATGTTCGAGTCTGTACAGCTCAGGCAGAGACTACTGACATTTCTCAAACCTCTCTTTATGAGAAGTTCTGCTCTGATCGATTCTTATATTTGAATTTAAGTCTTTTGCTTGATCTCTCAAAATAGAACTCTTTATGGGCGCTATCTGATACCTTTTTGATGATCCATTTCTTTTAAAACCATCCTTACTCTTAGAATAGGTATTCTTTCCTTTATGGAATGCTTTGTGGGAATATTGATTATATACTTTCTTATTGATTAGTTTGATTAGTTTGATTAAATTAACGCTACTTTAATAAAGATTGAGCATATAAAGATTCATCAATAAAGCTTTTGCACTCTCATCAAACTCTCCTTATTGACTGAGAAAAACTGTTATGATTAATTAATTTATATGCAGCTCCTGGTTAATTTGACCTAATGTCCAAGATTCATGCAGCTCAGGCGCTGGGATGTCAGATTGATGAATTGGCAAGACTTTGTCATAAACTAGTGATTGTTACCCGGATGTCCCAGTTCTGCAGCACACTCCTGGTATTTGCACAAGGTCCTCTGTGAACCAGATGAGATATGTACATGTCCCTCATAAACCCAACGTGTATTTTTCAATATCGCTATCCACCAATTTAGGCATCCGCCATGCCTAACAGATTCCATAGGGTGTGCAGAGTTAGAAACTATTTAGTATTGAGAAGTTTCTATACAGACCTAGGGAGGTGGTAGTCAGCAAAAAAGGATGACTAGGCCTATGCTAGATGTGGAACATGTTGTTCCTAAACATCTTGCAAAGATTTAATGTGTAATTGTAATTTTAGGGTGCCCAAATGAATCATGCATGTCTTATATCTGCCTGCACATAAAACATGAACAAAGATATATTTGAGTGTCTTTGCCACAGTGCCATGAGTGTGTACAAGCAAGCCAAACAAAAAGTAAAAATGTCCACCAAACTTCTTAGATCTCCTTCTGTGACCAGCCAGGTCTGATGCCTGCAAGTAGCTCCTGTGCGGTGTACAGAGTTTGAAACAACATATATTTCATGTTCACCTTTGTTCTGGTTAATTTTTGCCACTTAATTCATGAATTTTTATGTCCCTACTCAGTTTCCTGACTCTAATTCCAATGGGATCTCCATATATTTCGTGTTAGCCCTTTGTCAGGAGTCATGTAAAACATTCTAGTTTAGTCAAGTGTGTCTTGACACGTTTATCTCAAATTCGTCACAAATTGTTTCCTTTTTTTAAGGAAAAACAAAGAAGTCTACAACAAATACGTAATTTGAAACCAAGCATCATAATGTTAAACAATTAATCAACACTGAATCTAATACATCTGCATACAAAAATGCTCATAGGACTAGTTTTGACATTGAAAAACTGTAGTGTATAATACCACAAAACGTGCGGTGGCTGTCTTTGGAATTACTTTGTTAATATCTACACGAAGATGGGCTTAAAAGATGAATCAACCATGTGGAGGTTTAAAATCTATTGGTCTTGAAGAACCTGTAAATGCTTTATATATAAGGCCTTCTCTGGGTGAAGTCATAAGCAATCCTAAATTAACTTGTGCTTAACCCTTGAGAAGTTTGACTCAGAGCAGTCAGGTTTAACTCAAATGGAATATGTAAAGTATTTGTGCAACACTTCAAACAGTACTACAGTGACAACAGACCACAAAAGAAGTCCACAGCACATTTAGAAAAATAGATTCATTTTCATTAAATAAAACAAGACCAAATGACAAAAAAATCCAATCAGTAGAACAGGAGATATTCAACTTCAAAGATTTTAGTAAAAAGAGCCAAAAGGCATAAAGTGACAACTGTGGATACCTAGTTGCCCCGGTCCAGGACAAAGAGTCTGATTTAGAGTTTGGCAGAGGGGGTTACTCAGTCACAAACATGAATAATATCCTGTTGGCCGTATTAAGATGCCATTATAGCCTATGGAGATTGTAGTATAGCGGATGGGAAATCTGTCACATTTGTTGCAGAGTAACCTGTCCACCAAACTCTAAATCAGGCCCAAAGTTACAAGTTCAGGCAGACCACGATGGTGCGCAGGCCGGCTACAGGGACGCAGTTAGGACCACTGAACAAAAGCACCTTAAATCCTGGTTGTGGAGTGTTGTGAGGATCCACTTCAAAGATGTGTTGCAGTTGAAGTGAAGTGTCAGTTCCGAGATATAGCGTGGCTGTTATGTGAGGACCTGTGTTGTCTTCGAGGATCTTGTAGTCAAAGAGGCTTGTGATGCGAAGTCCGGCGCAAAGGATGAGACATTCAGTCTGAGCAGTGCATCACTTCCGAAGAGCTGAGAGGCTGTGATGCGGAGTCCGGTTTTGTCGGCGAGGCTGCTGTCAATGAGGGGTGCAAGGAACTTTGCCAAGGATGCGTTGCCCAGTCGGGGCGAAGCAGGAGCTCAAAAGAGCTGCAGTTCCTTCACAGCAGCAGTCCTGCAGAGTGGCAGTCCTTGTAGCAGCACAGCAGTCAGAGCTGTGCCTTTGAAGTGGGGAATCAGCTTCTAGAGGCTTCTCTTTGAAGTCCCCGGGGTATTCTGCCTTCCCTGCCCTTGTTCCAGAGTAACTCCAGGGAGTATGCAGCCCTTTTATAGAGGCAGGACACAGCCTATTCAGGTGTAAGTAGAGCTGTGCCCATCTTTTCCCTCTCCCATCCTCCAGTGATGGCCCATCCAGGCACACCTAAGCTCATTGTAATGAGTGGTTGACTAGGAGGAATACACAAAGCCCAACTGTCAGCAACACACAGGCATGTGACTAGAGACAGACTACATTCATTAAATGACTAAGGAAGAAAATGGCAACTTTCTAAATCTGCCATTTTCAAAATTGTAACTTAAAATCTGACTTCACCATAATTTAGGATTTTAAATAAGGATTCCATAGACACCAAGCCTGGTCTGGTTACCTATCCCAATTTGCAAATGACACTTATTAAATGTAATAATAAGGTAACTCCAGTGTTATCCTATGGGAGAGTTAGACCTTGCATTAGTGAAAAACGAATCTAAGAGTTTTTCACTACCAGGGTATGTAAGGCTCAAAAGCACATGTCCTACTTTTTTAATACATTACACCCGGCCCGCTGGGCTGACCAGGACCTTCTACAGGGGTGACTCATTTGTATTAAAAAGGAATGTTGGACCTTGCCAAGACGAAATGGGAGTTTACACTGCACACACGTGCTGCAATGGCAGTCATGAGATGTTTAAAAGGCTACTTAAGTGGGAGGCACAATAAGTGCTGCAAGCCCACTAGTAGCATTTAATTTACAGGCAGTTTGTAGATGTAGTACTTCTTTACTAGGGAATTATAAATAAATAGAATAGGCCAATGGGCATTAGACAATGTTACCATGTCTAAGGAGGGAACATATGCACTTTAGCACAGGTTAGCTGTGGTCAGGTGTGAAGAGTCCTAAGGTCAGCAAAAACGTCACCAGCAAAGAAAGAGGATGAAGGCAAAAAAGGTTTGGGGGAGGACCACCCTTAGGCTGACTGGTCTAACAGGGACCCCCTGCAGAATATGAAGAAGACCCCTGGGTCCACCACATCTCCCAGATATTCATTGGAATAGGGCTGAATCGAGGCCCCTTGATATGTGGTGGCCCCGATGGAGTGAGGGTGCATTGTGCCGCAGGGGCTGTAGGAGCCTGTGCTGTATCTCCGAATATAACCACCAAAAGAATCCCACACATTATTGGTAATGCCTAACTCGGGGCATTCAAGATAAAATTTCATTACATAGAGTTCTAGAATACGTATGTGTATGTTGGAAAAATGCTACAATATTTTGACTTAAAAATGAAAAAACTCCATATTTTTATTATATCTTTATTGTATTTAGCTTTAGTTGATGGGATGGTTGTTCCCTTAGATATCCCTCACGGATTAAAAAAAAAACAGAGATTCTCAGTTGCTGGACTACAACACAAGAGAAGTTCAGACAAGATTTGCCCAACTACAAGCTGGATCGTACTAGACTGCACGGGCTTCCAGAAGTGTGTTGCACTTCTGGAAAGAGGTTAATAGTTCAAGGAAGAGAAGTGCTTACCGTTTTCTTGCGCAACGGAAGAGTGGCGGGAGGGAAGGGGGCATGACAGACGGTGTGCCTGCCCTCTATTTAAGCCGGTCTCACCCTCCAAGTCTTACTTTCACTTCCCTGTGGTGACATGTTTTTGATGCTTGCCATGAGCCACTTGCTGCAGACGAAGATCTCGTGCCGCCGACACACACAGCTGTTCCCAGAAGATGGCTGCGTGCTCCATGCCCTACCGGCTCAGACCCTACCCTTTGGCAGCCCTTTTGCTCCTGTCACTGGTTTGGGTTTTTCGTATCACCGATGGGCAGAGTCCTTGCAAAGAGGTAAGGTCCATCTGTTTGCCAAACTTTCTTTGGCACTAACTTTTATCCTCTCAGTCTCTCTCATTCTGTCTCTTCCCTTCAGTTTCATTTTAATTTCTTCCCTATCTTTACATTCTACGTGCCCCATTCCCTGCATCGTTTACAGTAATTGTGGTGTGTGCTCATGAAACGGTTCAGTTCAAGGGCATTGAACAGTGTAATGTTTCACGTTGTTGAAAATCACTGGTTTAGGCAACACTCGCAGAAACTAAGGCGCACACACTCGTTCTGTGACACGCACACACCTACACACAAGCACACACAGACACCCAGGCACACATTAAGACACCCGCCTACAGTCATGCACTCATTCACACGTATGGAGTCACATCCTCCATGGTCACAAACACATAATAACACATTCGCAGTCACGCATTTACACACAGAACAAAACAGCATCTCTCATTATCACAAGAAAACATACAGAGAAATCAGTGGGAATTCCTCAAACTCGCGTCAACCACAGCAGAGACCATAATAGCACAATCCTCCGCTCTGACCACACATAAACACACATGCACAGAAGCACACACGCAGGTAGACAGATATTCACATTCACCTGATGAAGGTTTCTTTGAAGATGTACTGAATGTAAGTACATTCATGGCTAAGCATAACCAATTCTTGATGTGACGTGGGTTGTCCCCTCATCTACGACCGTCACCTGATATTTACACACTTTGGAGTGATCAGAATTGGCCAGTTAACCCTTCTAAACGTTAAGGGCCTGTGGGTTCGAGTGCTGAGCTCAGTATAAAAGTCAATACATTTTGACATTGACCTAGCCATGTAGTAATACATAGCTAATGTCCAAGTGAAATTAATTTGCCATATATTGCTAGTAACCCCAAGAAGATGTATTGTCCTCATTAGTGCAGAAGCACAAGTAACTGAACACTGGATATACTTCAGCCTGTCACAAAGTATTGAATGTGCCCACCATCATCTACCACAAAACTGCTTTGGAGCTAAATAATCTAGTTTCACCTCAAGATTCTATTGCATTTTTCATCTGAGTCTACTTGGTGGAGATGCTGGTTGCGGGTTGTAAATACCCACAACCAGACTCTGCACTGTGTGAAAGGAATGCACCAGCTATATGAGAAAGACATTACATGCAGCAAGCACATTTGGGCATATGCGGTATACTCTAGCCACAGGGGTACTAGATAGCAGTTAGAAGCAGAAACTACATTCAGATGGTACACAGATGGTACACTTTACATGTGGAGTCTACACTGCTTGTGATTGAGTCTGCAGATCTGTGTACTGTGGGCTAAGGAGTCACACACTGCATAACGGTGGTATATTCTTTATTTTGAAAGTAGTCACAGGTTAATAGGAGGTAGATAATAATTGTGGTAAGAGGGAATTGGAAGAGTGATTTTGAAACTGACATTGAAAATTAAAGACTGACTGCTGGAAGCAGACAATGAATGCAGGAAGCAGGCACTGACAGCAACACGTTGGCAACCGATGCCAATGGTAGCACAGATAGTAGCTGGTTCCCACCGCCTGTTGAAGTCAGTCACTTACTGCTAGAAGGAGATTTAGATATTTCAAAGTGAGAAAGTGGTGCCACTAGGGTATATATGGGCCGGGAAAGGCAGATGCAGAACTCGGAAACCAGTCATTTCTCGGAGGAGTATTATAATGACTTTCATAAGTTGGAACTGACTTCAAAAATAAACAATGAATGTGAAAGGACACGGGCTTTAATAGTTGCTTCTGAGACCATGAATGATCAGCCCGAGGAGAATACTGGCCTTTGGCCACCAATCTTTGGCTGCCATGGCTAGAGTTTTTATCCATAAGACAGATATCACCCCTTAGAGATGGACAGTGACTGCAGGAAAAGAAAACAAGTTTTTTGAGATAGTGAGTGATGGAGATAGGCATTGGAAGGTGGAGTGAGAATGCGGCTTCAAGAAGTACACAAAGGTTGCAAGAAGTAGATGCTGATTCATCATGGCTGTCACATTCATGTAGTAGGTTTATAAAGTTTTACTGGTGGCAGAACCTAGACTCTGGGTCGAGAAACCCGAGTCTATAGGTTATTCTAATCTGCTGTGAAGAGAGACACTGGCAGGCTGCAAGAAACTGACATTGACTGACGAATGAAGGCACTCTCTCCGTATGACATTTCCTGTGGGTGAACACTGCATGGTGGTGGGATTCACTGGCTATGTGTGGGAGATACTCTCTATATAACAAAGACACCTACTTGAAAGTAGAGACTGACTATGAGCAGTAGATACATGCCCCCATTCAATGGAACAAATGTGCTAGTCTTAGTTTTAGTTTTATCCTTTGTCTTAGTTTCTGTTGGGCCTGTGTGAAAAAAGTGACTGTTCACTGGGTTTGAGCCCAAGGCGAACAAGAGTCTACCAAAAATGTTCCAAAGTCACAAGAGGTTTTAAATTTAAACATCCAAAAACCCATTGACCAAAAGTGATCTGTAATTCGTGTTGTAAGAAATTGGGTAACTGGTTAAGGGGTGTGAACTACTACTCAAGCAGTAACCACAATCCTTGCACCATCATCAAGGACCCCGTCTGTGAGGGGTTGTGATGTAAAGTCTGGTGCTGAGGATGCGTCGTGCTGTCAGGGCAATGAGTCTGTCTAGATGAGCTGAGAGGTGGAGTCCACTGTTGAAGTTGAGGCCGCTGTCAACATGGGATGCAAGGGCCTGCACTGAGGATGAGTCAGGTAGCCGCAGTTCTAATGAGGTGATGAACTGCAATGCAATGCAGGTCCTTGGCAGCAGAGAAGATCCATGCAGTTGCAGCGATGCATTGGTTCTGCCCGAGGTTGAGCTGCGCATCAGAGGAGATGTGTCGGTTCCGCTGGATCCCCAGAAGCTAGTAGAGCACCTTAAGCCCCCTTCCAAAGGTCCAGGATTGGGGTGGCAGCACTTGGCATGTGTTGGACTTTTTTGCTTATGCAGGGTAATCCCCAATTTTTTTGCCTCCTATTTTTTCTGACCTGTTGCTCTTGGCTTTTGAACTCTGAGCACTTTATCACTGCTAACCAGTGCTAAAGTGCATATGCTCTCTGTGTAAAATTGTATGTAATTGGTTTATCCATGATTGGCATATTTGATTTACTAGTAAGTCCCTAGTAAAGTGCACTAGAGGTGCCAGGGCCTGAAAATCAAATGCTACTAGTGGGCCTGCAGCACTGGTTGTGCCACCCACATAAGTAGCTCTGTAATCATGTCTCAGACCTGCCATTGCAGTGTCTGTGTGTGCAGTTTTAACTGTAAATTCGACTTGGCAAATGTACCCACTTGCCAGGCCTAAACCTTCCCTTTCCTTACATGTAATGCACCCCTAAGGTAGGCCCTCGGTAGCCCCACAAGCAGGGTGTAGTGTATGGGTAAGGTAGGACATATAGTAATGTGTTTTATATGTCCTGACAGTGAAATATTGCTAAATTTGTTTTTCAGTGTTGCAAGGCCTGTCCCTCTCATAGGTTAACATGGGGGCTAACTTTAAATCTGATTAAAGTGTAGATTCCCTTTGGGAGCGGATGGACATGTGGAGTTTGAGGTCTCTGAGCTCACAATTTAAAAATACATCTTTTAGTAAAGTGGATTTTAAGATTGTGTGTTTGAAAATGCCACTTTTAGAAAGTGGGAATTTTCTTGCTTATACCATTTCTGTGACTCTGCCTGTTTGTGGATTCCCTGCCTGGGTCAGTTTGACAGTTGGGCTGGTTGCACCTCACACTAGACAGTGACACAAAGGGAGCTGGGGTGTAGCCTGCATATCATGATGAGCCATCTGTGCTAGGAGGGAGGGGAGGAGTGGTCACTCACACCTGAAAGGGCTGTGCCTTCCCTCACACAATGCAGTCTCCAACCCCCTGGTGAGTGTCTGGGGCCTCGCCTGGGCAAGGCAGGATTTCACATTCCAAAGAGACTTTAATTTGAAGTAGGCCTACTTCAAAGGAGAAATTGGGTATAAGAAGGGCACCCAAAACCACAGACTTGAGAAACACTTCTGGAACCAAGAGGAACCTCTGCCTGGAGAAGAGCTGAATAGCTGAGGAAGAAGAGCGGCCCTGCCTGTGACTGTGCTTTTTGGAGCTATCCTGCAGTTGCTGCTTCTGCCAGAGTAAGAGTGCAAAGACCGGACTTTGTGTGCCTTCTATCTTGAGAAGAAATCTCCAAGGACTTGATCTAGAGCTTGCCTCCTGTTGTTTGAAGTCTCAGGGACAGCAAAGACTTCTCTCTGCCAGCACCTGGAGTCTCTGGAGAGACTGCTACTCTGCCCTGTGGTGCCCATCAAGTTCCTGGGATCCTGAAAGGAGAAGCTGGAAGCCTAAAGACAAGAAAATCCACGCACAGAGTGCTGTGTGGGGAAAAGACTGACGCAAATCTGATCTGCAGCTGAGAAACGACGCTCGCAGGAAACGCGACAGAAAAATCAACGCACGGAGCAGGAGAAACAACGCGCAGCATCGCTGCGGGGTTTTCGGATCATCGTGCGGCTGGATTTTTGACTCAAGTATCGCCGTGCGGAGTTATTTTTGACGCACACCCACCCGTCCGGGGTTATTTTTGATGCACACCAGGTACATTTTCACGCTAGCAGCGCTAGTGGGTGTTTAAAACTACTTAAAGACTCTTTTTGCATTTTTATTCCTAACTTGACTTGTGTATGGTGGATGTTTGTCGTTTTGGTCTTGTTTTGTTTAGATAAATATTTCCTATTTTTCTAAACTGGTGTTGTGTCATTTTGTAGTGTTTTCATTAAGTTACTGTGTGTTGGTACAAATACTTTACACCTAGCACTCTGAAGTTAAGCCTACTGCTCTGCCAAGCTACCAAGGGGGTAAGGAGGGGTTAGCTGAGGGTGATTCTCTTTTAACCTGACTAGAGTGAGGGTCCTTGCTTGAACAGGGGGTAACCTGACTGTCAACCAAAGACCCCATTTCTAACAGCATGTAGACTCACAGATGGCAGAGTCCAGGTGATGGTGTCAAAGTTGTTGGAGCCTTCAGTCCTTGAAGATGTAGTCAGGAGGCCATCCAGCCCTAGGAGTCACTTTGGAGTCCGTGGTTCAACAAATGCTGGTCCAGTCGTTCTCACCAAGGCAAGAAGACTGTTTCAGAGCCACATACCAGTAGAGTGGCAGTCCTTTCAGCAAACACAACAGTCCATCTTCCTGGCAGATTATCCTACGGTCCAGAAGTGACTGAAGGGTTGGTATATGAGGTCCAATATTTATACCTTGTGCTCTTCCTCCAGAAGGTGAGAGAACCTTCTAGAGGTTTCCCTTTGAAGTCCACAGGCACCCTTCCTTCCGTGACCTGGCTCCAGACAAACTAAAAGAGGCACGAAGACCTTTGTGTGGCGGCAGGACACAGACACCTCAAGTGTAAGTAGGGGTGTGCCCATTTCCACCTTCCCATCGTTCCAGTGATGGCCCATCCAGGCACACATAAGCTCTCTATTTTGGTATGGCTATCTCAGAGGAATACACAAAGCTTAACTGTCAGCTACACACAGTCATGTGAGCCAAAGACAGGCAACACGCACCAAATGGCTAAGACAGAAAAGTGCCAACTTTCTAAAAGCATTTCCAAAACTAATTTAAACCTGGCTTTTCCATAAGAGAGGATTGTTCGTTACAATTCCAAAGACACCAAACATGAACTGGCTACTGTTAGCATTTGGAAAGTACAGATTATTAAATGTACGAAGGTAACTCAAATATCCTATGGGAGATGTGGACCTTCTAGTAGTGAAAAATCAATTTAAGATTTTTTCCCTACTAGGTCAAGCAAAACTAAAAGTACATGTCTTACTTTTTAACTACACTGTCCCTTATCCGCTGGGCTGTCCGGGGCCTACGCTATGAGTGATGACATGTATTAAAAAGGAAGGCTTGGGCTTAGCAAGAGGTTTATTTTTGCCAGGTCGAATTGGCAGTTTAAAACTGTGCACACAGACTGCAAAGGCAGGCATGAGACAAGTTTGAAGGGGATACGTAAGTGGTTGGCATAATCAGTGCTGCAGTCCCACTAGTAGCATTTAATTTTCAGGCCATGGGTACGTGTAGGTACCACTTTACTAGGGACTGAAAAGTTAGTTAAATGTGCCAATTGGGGATAAGTCATTGTTATTATGTTTCCATTCAAGTCAATATATCTTTATTCGGACATGTGAGTGACCATAAAAGCACACATTTAGAAACACACATAAGAAATACACATAAAAATCAGAACATATCAGTCTCATAAAACTTAAGTTAAAAAGAAAAAAGCTTCTACATCACCGGACTGACCAGGGCTACATCATGCAGCATATTATTTCCTTAACTTCAGTACCAGTGTACTGAAATTCAGTACTGCATAGCAAATGGCTGGAGACTTGAGGCCTTTCAGGACCAACAAACGCTCTTGGTGTGTTTTAAAACAATTTCTTCTTAAAATGGGGTGTAAAAACCAAATTCTAGAAACAGAGTACAAAAAACAAAATATCATAAAGTGCTTAATTGACTGTGTAGAGACACCATTGCAAGGCAACATGATAATGAGCCAAACCAGGACGCAGTAGTAGGAAAAGCCTGACATTAAGTTATCATGTTTTATGAAGTGAGCCCAAGCACTTAAGCACTGGTCAGCAGTGGTAAAGTGTGCACAGCTCAAAGGACAGCAAAGAAAAAGATTAGAAAAAAATGGAGGAGAAAGGAAAAAGGTTTGGGAGAAGACCACCCTAAAGCTGACAGGTTTAACAATCATCCACAAAACTATGGATTTCCGATGCCAAATACTGTGTAAAACTTCCAGTGGCCAGTTAACATGGCCACCAAGCTCCATTGCTGCTCGCACACTGGCTACAGTTCACGAGGAGTTACGTTCCCTACTGGTCTTTAAAGTCCAAACTAAAAGAGGGATTGTCCAGATGCATTAAATGGATTAGCACTCATGGTAGTACCCCTAGAAGGTACTAAATTTCAGGAGCTGTATCTAAAAAACAGGTTGGCATGGTCAATGTTTTCAGAATGCAGCATCATCCGTTGAAAGAAAGAGAACCAATTGTAACCAACAATTCATTTTCCTTAGTGGTAAACCAAGATTGCATTCCACTTGTGGCTTCATAGAGTATTATTGCAGGAAATGAAAGGGGTAGTGAGACTATTTGAAAAGTTGCAGAATTATGGGATCAAGCCTTAGTTGTAGTCCTAGGGTGTCAAGGAAAATCCGGCAAATGGCTGGGTCCAAATGTGGTGGCATGGTGAGAAAAAGAATGATGGATTTAACCCAGATCTGTGATTGAAGATGAGTGTTTGTAGAGTTTTAGCACTCCGTCCATCATCTTGTTTGTTGCTATGTTCGCCCTAAGTGGCAAGGAATGATGGACGGAGTGTCTGAAGACTTGGGTACTTTACTTACTGTGCCACTGGAGTCAAGCTAGCCTGCCTGATGAGGGGTGATTCCCTGAAACGGGTCCCAGAATGCTTGTTCCATGGGGAACAGGGTCAAGACTGATTGGAATATGGCTGGTTCAAAATTGGGATGGCATGCGGAGCAAAAGAACTATGGATTTAACCCCAAACTGTGACTGGGGGTGAGTGCGGCATCTTGTTGTGTTGCTTCCTGATACCGTTCACCTTTGGACAGAATTCTATAAAGAATAGGAAAGGGAGAAAATGGCCCTCATAGAGGGAAACAACAACTTTACAATGAAGACAAAGAATTTGAATGACTTTTTCAAACTATCTGAAAAGACCAAAAACATGTAAGGTCAAAAAAGGAACACTCAAGAAAAGTGTAAAGGAGAAAGGTCATCAGCATAGGAAAGGGAGTGGCAACAAGTATGTAACAAAGGAAGAAAGACAAGGCTGAAGCTGCAGCTCACCTTTGAAAATAGATCTCCATTACAGATGTTGAATGAAATATATTTGTTAATGTATTGCCTTTTGTTACTTTATTGAAAATCAAGGTGTGAACCTAACCATTGGGAGGTGTAGGCTACAGAGGTGACCCCTATGGAAACCTGCACCATAAACTGATATTATGATGAGGTTTGCCTTACATTAATCGAGCCTGTTATCTTTCTAGATAATTCCCAACATTGAATTCTGCTGCATGGATCTAAATCTCACTGGGCTTCCCCTTCAACTACCAACCTCCATTCAGCTGCTAGACATGAGCTTCAATCACCTCATCATGTTATCACCAAGATACTTTGGCAGAATGCCATCACTACGAAGGCTAGATCTCACCAGGTAAAACCCAAGTCCTGTCTAAATCAGGATGTCAATCTGATGGGGAAGTGTGTGAAATTTGGGATGTGTTCAGAGTATATGGTTTGGAAATTAGGGTCCAGATGTACGTAGATTTGAGTTTAGGATTTCCTAAAAGCAAATCTTACCGATTTTGCCGAGACTGCCGGCCAAACATTCATGCGCTCTGAGAAGGAGTGCTGAGCACTCCTCCTTATTGCTCGTCACCCCCGTGGCCCTGCCCCTTTTCCCAAAAAACGATAATAAACAAAGTTTATTGTCGTTTTGGTGGAAAGGTTTTGCAGCTGCCGCTGCTGGCAGTTGTGGACGACGCTCCTCCGCCCTTATGGAGGAGCCACCCCTGAAAGATTATCATACGTTGATGTAACTAGCAAACTCTCCATTTTGAGTTCATGCAAATCACAACTATTCACTGACAGGCTATTTTGGCAAGGTTAGGTTTGTTTAGTGATTATATTTTTGACTTAGAGAGAAAAAGTCAGGGAAAGAAGAGAGAAACAGTTAGAAACAGAGAGGCAAAGTAATATATATGAATATATAGAAGAGAGAGTACACAATTGGTGACCATGTAATATAGGTCAATATTGCCATCAAGAGGTGGTCTGATCGCATAGTAAACAACAAGACTGAGGGAAGAGTGGTATGTAAATTGCAACAAAACCGCAAGATGGCATTATAGGACCATATCACTGACATTATGCTTTATGTATTTTAATATTACTTATTTATTTTCAGATAGTTATCTTGAATAGCCTGTTTTCTTTAAAGTGTAGTTAACAATTGACACTGATCGTAATTAGAATAATTAAGATTTGTTTACCTTACATCTATTAATTGTTAATAAAGTAATGGGGACGTCAAGTGTATCTATGAGATTCTATGGTTGCAGCGTTTATTCCATAGTTATTAATTAAGAACATTTGTCGCTTCATTTCCAAACTAAAGCTGCAAAAAATGTTTCTAGATCAAATGACTAAAAGTATTACTGCAAGAGAATATGCTACATAGTTGCTTTTTTGGTCACATGTGAAAAAGAGGATTATTAGTTGGGCTGGATGGTCGTCCGCTACAAATAATGTCACTGTTCTTATAAGGTCCAGCAAAGGTTTCATCAATTTAAATGAGAGCTCAGCCCCTGACAGCTATGTCATAGAGCTGACAGGATTAACTGAACAAAATGTGTAAAGCACTAAGAAGAATGAAAAAGTCAAAAAGTAAAAACTACAACACAGTACAAATCTCACTCTAATTTATACAAATAGAGACTACTTTAATGAACAAAATGACACTAGAACAGCCAAATCCAATAAGGGGAAATGGAGATATTAATTTGTAGATTTAAAAAAAAATAGCACCAAATGTGTTAAGCACCAACAACGATCATCTGATTGTGCTTGACTGGGACCTAGGTGCAATTTATTACTGACAGTGATAAAGCATAGGTCACTTACAAGAATCAAGTTACCTTCTGATTTAGGGCCGGATTTAGATCTTGATGGTGTTACTGCCAATCTGAGGCTAGGGCGGGCCCAAAAAGACTGTCAAGTCAACAGCGTTCCGTCTGCCATATTTAGATGTATTTCAGCTGAGCCGCAGCCCGCCACAACGGAGTGCTCTTCCGAGCCGTCAGGCAGGTGGCATCTCGCCGGCCGTATTTAGATGTTACAATTGTACAGGTGGTGTACTACCGGCGGTTTGCTGGCAGAGAACAGCGCTGGACCAATGGACATTGAACAAATGCAGTGGCCGTGAAATACACGTAAGTCACACACACTCTACCCTTGCCATATGCATCTCCCTCCATCACACAAGACACAACTCACCACATACACACCCTTTTCCAGTGCAATTCCAACACAACACAACACCTACGTGCCACAAACACACATTGATGTACATCCATGACACAAAATAAACACACTAGTGACACTGCACCCACACAAGACACAACCACAACTACACACACATCTGCACAAGCACACACACAAGCACAACTACACACACCATGACAATGACTGCCACACAACATGCACCTGAATGTTGCATGCAGCACCACAACAAACAACAAAACATACACAAGAACCTCTACACCAAATGCAAGTGGCACACACACTGACACAACCATATCACCCACTACATTTCCCTCCACCTCACCCAGCCATTCGCATCACATACACACATACATGTATTGACCCACACACATAACTTGATGCACAACATGACAGGTACAGGTCCTCTTGCAATGTGCACACATCGACACAGTTAATAAGTGTGAATGTACCATCATTGTGGTGCCACCATTTATTTGGCAATGAATACTGGCTCCATAATGACAATTGTGTATATGTACTATATGTGTTGTGTACAAGTGCGTCCCCATGCATGTCTGTTCCACTGTTGCCCCTACATAAGAATTTCACATTAATTAAAAAATGACTGTGATATGTATATGTCTGCAGTGGTCCTGTGCTCATGTGCCATGACCTCCCCCAGCGTACACAGCCAATGCAGGTTGCCTGCCTTCATATCCAGTGGCAGAGGGGTCATGTTTTCTCTGTGGTCCCATGTCAGCAGTGACGAAGGGTCCTGTCCAGTTGAATCTAACTGAAAAAGGAAGTGGATTAGGGAGAAAATGTGAGTTTTCACCCCTTCCTCCTACATCCCCCAATTTAGAACTGGAGGTTGGATGGCCACTTTTTCCTTGGCAGTAAGGCACATCCAAATATGCTCAGCGCAAGAGCATCTGGAGTCCTGCTACCATCCACAATTTCCTATGGTACTGTTGATGCAGATGGAATTCCTTGGCAGAGTTGGAGGGAGTCTGGTGTGTTGCAGTCTATAGGACCATCAACATCCAAATCTGTCAGGTGGATGTCACTGCGGTGGATGGGTTTTCAGACAGAAAACCAACAGAAGAACCATTACCGCCAAGATCTAAATCAGGCCCTTAGTCTCTGAAATGGAAGTCAAAATCCTCATTGGGCCAAACTAGCAGGCTGTGGCCAAGAAGCGCTCCATGAGTCTTGATAGTCATCTGACGACGTCTTGCTGAAGCCATTGGCTTTTAGCAGGAATGATCAGTATGAGAGATAGTCACAATTCATGCACCCAGTATAAGTCAATACAAAGTTTGCCATTTGCAATTTATGTGTCACTCTAACCCTGAAAGGGTTTTGTTTTGACTTATACTGGGAGCTCACTTGTGTCTAGACAAAGCTAAACCTCTCTGAAGAGATGTAATGACATTGAAACATGTGTCAAGGGTTGCTTTTGCTCCCTCTAGGCTGGCTTGGATGGTATTTTACCAGTCCAAAGCTGTAATGCTATGCCTGGAGAGGTGAAAGGCTTTTGTCATTTTACAGCTTGGCAAGGATGGCACTGGGCAAGATTTTGCTGTACAAATGGCAAAAGACTTTGTCACTTTCTAGCTTGGCATAAATAGCATTGTGCAAATCCTATGCATAAACATTTTGCTAGAAAAACAGACATTTGAGGTGACATTAAGAATGCTGGTACGTTAAACTCTTTTCAGAAGACTCTTTAATCCAGTACCAGACACTCTGTGCCACTTGTTATCACTTTTACATGTTTCAGCTTTCTCCCTTTGTTATTTTGTTTTGTCTTTCTCATCTTCTGATTTGTGTGTTTCTTCCTATCTTGCTTTCCATAAATATCTAATGCAGCGACATTGGTGCCCATCACTGGCTCAAATTCAGCACTGCACTTGTGGACTGCAGCATCTATTGTGCCACCCACTCCTGTGACAGGTCAAACATGACTGACTTTGGACCTACTACTGTATCCTGGCTGTGAAGGTTTAAAACTGGAAATTCGACCTGTCAATATAACCCCTCCAGACAGGCCTGAACCCTCAATTTCCATGAAGAAGGGTGCGTGGCATTTAAAAGCAGGACATGCAAACATTTATTGTTAAACATGTCCTTACATTAACAAGTCCCCACAAGCTACTTACATCTTAGTAAGGATAGCTGATCCACCAGAAAGCATTTGCGTACAATATAACATTTAATATTAGCTCCACCTAAGAAACAGTTACAAATTTAATTCTTTACTTTTTATAATAGTTATTACATGCCCAATTCACTGGTAAAGTCAAATTAGTAACGTATTTTGCAAAAGGTATGGCTAGGGGTCCTATTGGGTACTTCAGTCATTAATGATTAATCCAACTCGAAACATGAAGTTCCAGCATCCACTTGGCCCAAGAGGTTGGACATTGGATGTGAGTGTGAACCACGATTTATCAGTAGCTGCATATCAACATCTATCATCATTATAAATATAATTCACATTTGATGGGAGTCCAATAATGAGATTTTGATGTGAGTAATCTTTTAGTAATGGCTCTTTATGGAAAAATCATTAACTAGTCCCGGAAAATATCAGTACACCACAGAAAAAGGCATGAACTGCATTCCATAAAGTTTTAACCCTAAACTAAGCTAAAAAGAATGGAAAAAAGCATCAACCAGAACCCATAAGGAGTTCTAAATTCCAGAAGTGAAATCATGAATCTTTTTAGCATATACTTCAATCATTAGTAGACCTTCCCCTAAATAGAGATTCATGAAACTCAGTACAGTCTCAGAGATGCATAGATTCCGGCAAAGGAAATAAAAGGTCTTTCAGAATTAATCTGAGAAGTACCAGCAAAGAGTCTTGGTCAATAGAGAGGTCAAAAGGTTATGACAGAATCTGTGTACCCTGCCTCTCTGGGGGAAGATGCATTTAACATATTCTCATATCAGCATTACGTTAAAACTTGTTGCCATCTTTTAGCGGTTTGTCCAATCAGTATATAATGTCATCATGGAAACAGGACAGCTTCCATCACCTAAATGCATTGACACAAAGAACATTTTAAAGTAAGATACAAATGTACCAGAAATTTGAATATGACTATCAGTTTAGTTGGTTCCCCATCACCTTTAACTATAAGTTAAAACAGTCCAGGGTTAGTTTATCACATTGCTAGATGAAGTAATTCCCTTTTCCACATGCATTCACTAACAAAACCTCTTCATAAAGAAACATTTGAGGGAAGTTAATCTAACATTTCAATACAGTATTATTTTGTTATGAATGTTAGGCGGGTGAGCAATCTGAAGCATGAAACTTTGGCCCAGATTTACAGGAAAGTGGCGCATCGTCCAGATTCACCACTTTGCTTGCATGCCCCTACCGCCATTTAACAACACCATGGTTGTCGCGTATTTACAATGGCCCACATTAAGACAATAACGTCAAAATGTTTTACGCTATTGTGGCGCTTTGCTCCACTAGCGTCAAAAATGTTGACACTAGTGGAGCAAAGTGTAAGGAGGCACATTGATTGAAATGGGTGCGTCCTTTTAATGCATGCTTTGACAAGGTGTTAAAAAATACACCAAAAATGGTGCAGCAAAATCTTGTAGATGTCATTGTGCCATTTTTGCGGGCCTCCTACCACCTGACCACCCCTCTTGCATACATAATGTCTGGCACAGGCATAATGTGGTGCAAGGGGTCGCAAAGTGGTACAATGCATGCATTGCGCCACTTTATAAATATGGCATAACAATTTTTACCTTGATGAGCCACAATTACTTAACAAAAAAATGTGCTAATGTGGCGCAAGGAGGCGCTAAGGCCTTGTAAATCTTCCCCTTTGTCCATTCAGGTGTCTCAAAAACACATTTGTGTCATTCAAGTTTTACCATTCATGACCCTGACACAAGACAAAACAAAACAAGGAAGAAAAGGAAAGATGCACCTCTCAGCCAGTTAAGCTAAATACATATGATTATGGAAGCTTGATGTGCAAATCCTCATTTAAAATACAGCATTTTTCTGAGACCTACGCACTGTATCATACAGATTATGTTATTTTCAATTAGCTAAAATGCTCCTACAGTACTTTAAGGAAATTACCTTTTACCTGCCTAAAGTTTCTAGAAGCTTTTTGCCTGTCACACAGGAGCTGAATAGCCCTTGATGAGGTGTGAACTTGCTCCCAGGGCTGAGACAAAGGGCCAGATGTGAGAAGAGTGGCACTACATTACATGTAGCTCCATTTTTCTTGCAGGACCTTTGTGCCCCCTTTCCACAGCCACCATATGCGCAATGTATTTAATATACGGTGCACCATGGCGCAGGGTAGGGGTAACAGCGTGACAACATTTTTGACGCTATTGATGTACTCTGTAGGATTAGCACCAACATTTTGGCGCTAATCCTGCAGAGAACATAGGGGCCCATTAAAAATAATGGTATGCCCCCTTTTAACTCCTGCTCTGTGCAGGCGTTAAAAATGATGAAAACAATTCTTTGCACCATTTTTTCGCTCCCCCCATGTTTAGGCCCAGATTTAAGAAGGGCCTAGTGCATCCTAGCACCACATTAGCAACATTTGTTTTACGCTAATGTGGCGTTAGGTTGGCAAAAACGCTTCGCCAAATTTACAAAGTGGTGCAGTGCATGCATTGCACCACTTTGTAAACCCTTGCTCCACATTATGCCTGCGCCAAGCATAATGTATGCAAGGGGGAGTGTTCCTCCATTAGGAGGCCCAGAAAAATGGCACAGTGGAATCTATGAGATTCCACTGTGCCATTTTTAGTGTCAGAGCAGGCATTAAATTGAGGCACACCATTTTTAATAATGGGCCTCTATGTACTTTGCAGGATTAGTGGCAAATGTTTTGGCGCTAATCCTGCGAAGTACCACGATAGCGTCAGAAATTATGACAATATTGAGCCTTCATTTCAAACAAGGCCTACCCTGTTACAGGTAGAGATAACTAACCCGTGGCCAACCCCCTCCTTTTTCCTCTGCAAAACTCCTCCCTCGAAAAACCACCTTCCTTTTGCCAATTGGTCAGTTCAGGTATGTCTCCCAGGGTGGCAATGCTCTTGTAGTACGATTCTTGTTGTAACAAAGAGACTGCTGGATTTTGGGTGGCAGCACCACTGAGAGTGAGGGACTGAGTCTGATCCCATACCGTGGGAAAGCTGTAGACCTAACCCTTTCAGCTAGCTAGCAGCACCTCACCAGAACCCAAGAGTAAAGGTTACTTGTGGCAGCCTATTGCATTACAATCTAAGACTCCTCAGGGAAGTCGCGCTGGAACAGATCTTACCCCTTTCTCTCAGTTATACACATCTAATACATGCAAAGACAAACTGAAGCAGGATTTGGTTCAATACGTTTATTGAAGCAACTGCATTCTATGTAAAAGGCATGTATTGCAATTATTAGGATAATAAAACACAACACTATTAGAGTGAAACAGAGGAAAAGTCCCACCATTCTGTCACAATAGTAATTCTAAAATCCCTACCTGCACTACTAAGACTCTACATGAAAATAATAGCAGTGTTAGCCCTAATCTGCCCATCCAGTCCCCGGAAAGAAACCCAATCCCCATACCTCTACTATAGGTAGAGAAGAGGTCTGTTGGTCTCGTGGGAGTCCAGGGAGTCAGGCATAACTTAGAGGCAATGTGTAAAGTATTTATGCAGCATTTCAAACAATAATTAAGTGTAAACACAATACAAGAAAAATCCCACACCAAGTCAGAAAAAATAGAGTAAAGATTAATAAGTTATTGGAGACTAAAATGACAAAATTCCAATTAGTAGAACTTAAGATATGCAATTGTAAAGCTTTAAGTGAAAATAATTCCTGGAAGCACAAGCCGCCACTGGTGAGTGGCTGCCGGATACTGGGACCAAGTTAGACCCGCTGAACAAAGGGCTCAAAATCCTGTTTGTGGCGCACTGCGAGATCCAGCATCGAAGATGCGTTGTGCAGTGGTCATTCCATGGAAGCTGCAGGGCTATGATGCATAGTCCTCCACCATAATTGAGAAGAGATCAAGAAGGGGCTTGTGGTGTGAGGCCTGCGTTGAAGATGTGTTGCACAGTGATGGTTCCAAGGAAGCTGAGTGGGTGTGATGCAAAGTCCTGTATCTTGGTTGAGGATTGGCAAGGGGCTTGCAATGCAAAGGCCTGCTTCACACAGCAGACATTCCAATGAAGTTGTTGGGTGCTATACGAGGTCCTGCGTTGGGGATGCATCACCTGCAAGGAGATTTGTTGGGCTGCCTCGGTTCTGCTCTCTGGGCCACTGCTGGGCTGGCAGAACACCTTTTGGCTCACTACCAAGGGTTCAAGACTGGGGTGGCATCAATTAGGGGTGTGGAACTCACCGCAGACAGAGTCCAGGTACTGGGTCTAAGGTAGTTGCTGAGCAGGAGGCCAGCTGACTAGCCCCTGGAGTCTCTCTGGTTGTCCTAGGTTCAAGATGGAGGTCCAGTCATTTCACTTAGGCAGCAGGGTAGCAAGGTAGCAGAGTAGCAGTGCTTGTTTCAAACTACCACAGCAGTCCTTGTGAGTCTTCCACCGGTTCAGAGGTGTATCAAGAGTTGAGTCTTAAGGTCCATTATTTATACCTGGTGTCCACTTTGAAGTAGGAGAATATTCAGGAGCTTTTCACCCCCAGAGGTGTGTGGAATGTCCTGCCTCCCTTCCCTCATCTCAGATCATCTGGGGTCACAAAAGACCCATGTCAAACCCTTTGTAATTGTGCTCAGGCAAAGCCTTTGTGATGTGCAATTGTGGTAGGTGGCAGCTATCTTTCTTCTGTCTCACTGTATGGGAGCAATACACAAAGACCAACTGCCATCTACACCTAGTCATGTGAACCAGGATGCAGGCTGCAGGTACCAAATGGGTAGAAAAAGAATAATAGCAACTAAACATTGTAGAAAATTCCCCTCTTTTGGCATGTTACCCCTAATTTCTTCCTGATGTCAGTTTGTTTGACTGTGTCACTAGGATCCTGCTAACCAGGACCCCAGTGCTTATGCTCGCTCATCTCTTAATTTTGTCACTGCATACTGGTAATCCAGTATTTCATGCCAAAGTGGCATATTGGTCACCCCTTATAATTCCCTAGTATATGGTACCTAGGTACCAAGGGCATTGTTGTTCCAGGGGATCCCTATGGGCTGTAGCATTTCTTTTGCCACCCATTGGAAGCCCATGCAAAGGCTTCTGCAAGACTGCCATTGCAGCCTGTGTAAAATGGTGCACACGCCATTTCACAGCCATTTACACTGCACCAGGTCACATATCAGTCACCCATATACCAGACGTCCAACCCTGAAAGCTGGGTGCAGAGTACCTGTGTGTGGCGGCACCCTTGCACTAGCAGAGGTGCCCCAATGTCATCCAGGACCATTTTCCCAGACTTCTTGAGTGCGGGGACACCATTTTATGCGTGCACTATACATAGGTCACTACCTATTTACAGCTTCACAATGGCAACTCCAAATATGGCCATGTTTGGTATCAAACATGTTGGAATCATATCCCAAGGCTCTTGCAAGCATTGGTTGTATGATTCCATGCACTCTGGGGGCTCCTTAGAGGTCCTGCAGTACTGCCATTACAACCTTTAAAGGTTTTCCAGGCAGCCCCAGCTGCTGCCACCTCACAGACAGGTTTCTGCCCTCCTGTTACTTGAGCAGCTCAGGCCCAGGAAGGCAGAACAAAGGATTTCCTTTGGGAGAGGGATGTTACACCCCCTCCCCTTGGAAATAGGTGTTATAGGCATGGGAGGGGAAGCCTCCCAGAGCCTTTGGAAATGCTTTGAAGGGCACAGATGGTGCCCTCCTTGCATAATCCAGTCTACAATGGTTCAGGGACCCCCAGCCCCTGCTCTGGCACGAAACTGGACAAAGGAAAGCGGAGTGACAGCTCCCCTGTCCATCAACACCCCAGGGGTGGTGCTCAGAGCTCCTCCAGAGTGTTCCTGGGTTTTGCCATCTTGGATTCCAAGTTGGCAGGGACCTCTGGGAGCACCTGAGTGGCCAGTGCCAGCAAGTGACATCAAAGCCCTCCCCTGATAGGTGCTTACCTGTTAGCTGACCATAATCCGCTAACCGTGAGCTTTGCATGTGCCAAGGCTTGTTGGCAGAATCCAGTGACGCAAACCAGACTGCAATCATCCATCCGGCGTGGGACATCATCTGCACCAACCAAGAACCCGCATCTGTCTTCTTGGGTGCAGTACTGACTGTTCTTCTTCACCTGTGGTTCTTCTTCTGCACCTTCATCCGGGTTAGCAGGAGCTCATGTTCTCCCTAGACTCTTCAGTACTTCTTGGACTTGGTTCCATTCTTTCACGGTTCTTCAGGTCCAGGAATCCATCATTGGTATCTTGCAGTCTCTTCTGGTTCTTGCAAAATCTTCTATTGCATGCTCTTGTGTGTTCTAGGAAAGTTACTGTGATTTACTCCTGCTTTCCTGGGCTCTGGGGTGGGTTCTATTACTTACCTTTGGTGGTTGCTAACACTCCCAGCGCTCCTCTACACACTACACTTGCGTAGGTGGGAAACCAACTTTTGCATTCCTCTATTTTAGTATATGGTTTGTGTTCCCCCTTGGCCCATTTCTAACTATTGTGATTTTCATTATTTGCACTGTTTTCTAACCGTTTTTACAGCTATTTCTGCATTCTAGTGTATATACTGTATATATTACTTACCTCCTAAGGGGGTATAGTCTCTAATGTATTTTGGACATTTGTGTCACCAAAATAAAGTACCTTTATTTTTGTAACACTGGGTATTTTCTTTCTTGTGTGTGAGTACTGTGTGACTACAGTGGTACTGCATGAGCTTTGCATGTCTCCAAGTTGGGCCTTGGCTGCTCATCCACATTAACCCTAGAGAGCCTGGCTTCTAGACACTGTCTTCATTTCACTAAAAAGGGATAACTGGACCTGGTATAAGGTGTAAGTACCTTAGGTACCCACTACAAACCGGGCCAGCCTCCTACAAACATGGCATTTTCCAAATTGTGCCTTAAGATCTGACTTTACCATTAAAGATGTTTTTAAACTACAATTCCTTAGACACCAAACTCACCATTTCCATCTGCTCCCAATTGAAAGTTATCACTTGTTAAATGTAGTAAGTTAACCCAATGTTATCCTATGGAAGAGGTAATCGTTACAGTAGTGAAATACTAATTTAGGAGTTTTTCACTACCAGGACATGTAAAACTTATATGTACATGTCCTACTTTTTATGTCCTACTTTTTATATACATTGCACCTTGCCCTCTGGGCTGCATAGGGCCTACCCTAGGGGTGACTTGCATGCATTAAAAACAGAGGTTTTGGTCTGGCAAATGGCCAGAGCGAAATGGCAGTTTAAAACTGCATCCACAGGCTGTAATGGCACGCCTGAAACATGGTTAAAAGACTAATTAAGAGGGTGACGCAATCAGTGCTGCAGGCTCTACAGGCCCTCGGCACATGCTGTTTCCAGGAACTTAAAGTAAATTCAATGTGTCCATTGGTGTAAGCCAATGTTACCATGTTTAAAAGGGAGAGCTCAGGCACTTTAGCACTTGTTAACAGTGGTAAAGTGTGCAGAGTCTTAAAGTTAGCAAAAACAAAGTCACCAAAATAAGAGAATGGAAGTCAAAAAATTGGGAGAAAACCACACCAAGGGTGTCACGTCCAACAAATATCTTGAGCACTGACCTATTAAGTGGCATCTCTGTGACATCACTGATTGTTCTGGCAATTTTCTTTTTGTCTTTCTTGAACATTCTCTGATATTCTTTGTACCTACCCTTTATTTTTTAATATCTATCTTAATGATTTATTGAGCCTTTCATTTTTTTGTGTTTCTTTGGTATGTTGCTTTGAGCTGAACCATTTAAACCATTTTGGTTCTTGTCATAGGCTGGTTATCATTTTCAGTAGGTGATTCATTTCTATTGGCTGGCTTTGAATGTATATCACTAGTATTTTGTGTGGCATAAGTCACAATTTCTTCCATGAAGTCCATGCTAGCTTCATAATGTTCTGAATCTTTAGAATATTTTTGTGCTTCTGATATACTGTTATTCAGATCATGAATGTTGGTTATTTTAGGTGCTTGTTTACTATTTAAAAAGTCTGTATGCTTTACTTTTTTCGCTCCCTGTAATATTTCTGGTTCATCATTAGAGTCACTTTCAGTTTTGGTGGATTGTTGATGCAAATCATTTGTAAATTGTTTATTTCCTGTTTTTGCAGTCAATGGGCTGGACCATGAGTAAATTTATATTTCTTTTGTTTTCATATACCTTTCCAAATTCAGTAAGCAGCAAAATGTATTCAGACTGACTACAGATTTGAAGGTTTGCTGCTTGCTAGAGCTCTGTGTCTAGCATCATTTTGAGCTTTTGGGTGTGTGTGTTTTGTATGTTGCAACACCCCTATTTTCGCTGTGAATCTCAAATCGCAAAGCTTCATAGGAATTATAGTTCTCCTTTCTGTATGCTACTTTTGCATTTTGCATAGTGACATGCAATGTTATGAAACTCAGCTTTCTTGTCACATTTCGATCAAGAAGTATTAATATAGAATCCTTTGTGTTTCTTGGAGAAGTTTATTAAATTCTTTGACTGTTTCTATTATGTTCCCTCAAAAACTGCAGTTGCATTTCTCATTAGAATATTTCCAGTATGTGAATTTCTTGGTGAAATGACTTTTTTGCATTTGGTTTGGTATTGACCTCATGTATAACTGACGGTTTTGCAAGCTTTGAGCTGACCTTCTCTTTTTGCTGATAAAGCAACAAATTCAATGCTTCCACTGAAGTTGATAATTTCCTCCTTATCAGTTAATACGAAGAGTGAAGAGGTTAACAAGGTGTGATTAAATTTGTTGTTATTCCTTGTGTTGTTGTGTAGAGCTAGATGTAGAGTTCACAAAATCGCTGAGGAGGTTAATGATTTGTGGAAAGGACAGCACTTCATTTTGCCATCTTAATAGGGTTTTTGTAATCCAGGAACTACCCCATATGGAATTGCAATTGTTAGCTTTGTCCTTTCTCGCTGTCATACCTATCACCATGATAAATACCTTGTGTGATAAAACTGGACTGATTGCAGAAGCCCCCTTAATTTTTGCCCCCATATTTAGCTAATATTGGTGTTTTATGACTCTGACTGTACCTTGGGCACTGCTGACCAGTCCCAGGGTCAGTGCTCTGTTTAAGATGGTATATGCAAATTAAGCCTAATTGTACTTGGCTCTGACAAACTACTTATAAGTCCCTAGTACATGGTAGGACATGGAGGTTTAGGGACCCCAGTATAGTTAGTGCACACATAGGTGCACTGCTGTGGTGTCCAGTGTCATTGTAAAGGCAGACCTGCCTTGCTGACTGCTTTTAAGTTAAAACTAACCCCAATTTCGATTTTAGAATTAAATCTCAAACTACCTTCTTTTTGCATATTTCACCCCTAAAGCCTTCCTTAGGTGCCCTAAGGGTTGGGTGCAGTGTAAATATAGGCTGGGATTTTATAAAAGATGTTTTATAACCCCTGGTGAGGGGAACAAAGCCAAATTTGTGTTTCCCCATAGCAGTCAATAGGCTCCATAGGCTAACATTGGGAGACGTTATTTTAAAATAAGAAAGTCTTATTTCTGACAGAGAGGTGGTAGATATATCAGATTTGGTATCAAATTCAATGCTACAATAAATCCAATAAATTGTCAAGGTTGAATTTATTATAACTAGCACGGAGAAAGAGTTTTAGTACTAATTCTGAAAGTTACCAAATTCAGCACTGTACTGCCCTTTCCTCATTGGTCAGCTTCTCGCAGCCTGAGCCAAGCTACCTTAATGAGGTTTGAAGTGGCCAGATCGGAGCCCCAATGGTTTGATTAGGAGGGTTTGCTGTAAAGGGTTTGTTAAGGGAGACTTAGCCACACCAGTAGGTGGACTCAGCCAGATCTAACCTCCAAGGATGCATTTTTCTCTATGTTGGATTTTTGGAGAATGCTGCTTTCTGGGACTGATTTTTGCCACACTTCATAAGAAGTGGTCTCCCCAGAGGCAGTCACCCTGTACCCCATTGGACAGGAGCACCCGCCTGATTCCCAAGCCAGGAGCAAGGATAAATATAGCAGAGCTGCCCCACAATTCAGATCTGGTGGAAGATGAATCTGGAGAAGGACTGCCCTGCTGAACCCCTGGTCTGCACATGAAGAACTGCACTCACAAGGACTGCACTAGTTGCACACTTTAGGCTTCACTAAGAAAGGACTTTGCCTTGATTCTGCAACTCAAGGAGTGGACTCCCTGTAAGCTACAGGTAAAAAGGAGCTGAGCATACTCCCCTGCATCAAGTCCTTCAAGAATAGCCTAGCTGATCAGCATCCAGTGGCCATTTGAGAATTCTGAGCAGGTACATTCTGGGAATTGTAGTCCCAAGGAGCAACTCAGAGCTTCTAGATCCTTGGATCAAGATTGTGGACACTTTAAGGACTCAAAAAGGACCTCTGGAGGAAAATCAAGAAGTTTGGAGAAGTTTGGAGCAACTGCTGTAAAACGCTCTGAGAGGTTGACGAGGACCAAGAGGCAAACCAGAGCATTTGAACCCTTGGCTGGTGCTGTGGACCTCTTCCTTAATCCAGAAACATTTCTGAAAGTAAGCGTAACAGTGTTACATCATGAGTGGCCTAACCTCTGGACTTTGTTCCTATCCAGTGCAGCCTTTTTTAAACCCTTGAGCGCTATATGCTTCTAAGCTATAGTTTTACTTTTAATCTTTAAAAATTCATATCTCTGGTTCCCTATATTGGATTTTTGTCATTTTAATGTCATTTTAAAGATAAACATATTTCCTACTTTTATAAATTGGTGTCGGATTTTTATTGTGTGTTGTGTTTTACTTATTCACTTTTTTGTTGATATTAAATGCTTTACACACCTGCTCTCTAAATTAAGCCCAACTGCTTGTTAGTCAAACTACCAAGGGTTGAGCAGGGATTAATTTACTGAGACCTTAACTGGACCTATTGGGGGTTTGTGCCCTATTGTTAAGTGTAGGTACCTACCTGCCATTATCAATAACCAACTTTCCAACACCTTAGTTGGCCTATCTCTATAGACGTCTCCTCAAGGAGATTAGTGGTTTAGAGATAGTTATCAGTGGGATAATGTGGCAGTAAAGACCATTAGGACTGAGAAGAGGTTCAGAGAGTCATAGTTACTCCTGCCATTTACCCACACATCATTGAATTTCTTCACTTTGTAATTAAGAGCAGTGGGCCGAAATCACATTGCACCAACACCCGCCTCGGGATTTAGCAATGCTTTGTTTTAATTATGGGAGGGGGATGAAGAGAAGCAACCATCGCATCTGTGGTAATCCACAGGAAAGACTTGCCCCACCTCCAGAGTCACCACCACCCCAAAGGATGATCCCACAGCCAGCTTAGGCATTTTCCCACACCCACTTTGCACCCCAGCCTGACCGACCCAGCCCATAGAGCCAATCCTTATCCTGAAGTTACAGATCTGACTTGCCGACTTCCCTTACCTACATTTTTTGAGCATGCCAGAGAGTGTTCACCTTGGAGATCTGCTGCAGATATGGGTATTGCTCTGGGTCAGATTTGCACCACTTGCCCAGATTTTCAAGGACCAGTGAGTGCTCATTTCATGCCACCAGAACCACTGTGGTTTCTAAATATCAGGACCATCTCTTGGATTGAATCCATTCCAGGGCGCTTTATCCTTCGCAACAAAAAGAGGACTCTCCCGGTGCTCCCATCGGCTCCCAGGATCGCTTCTGTTACTGCACTGGATGCCACAAGGTTTCCCATCTCTACTGTTGCAGGTCCGGGAATCTGAACCTGACTCCCATTTGATCAGCTGAGGGCAATGGAGGCATTTGCCATCCACTCCGAATGACACTCTCCCATCCCTTTTCGGCCTACTGACCCATGTTTATCTGCTGTTCAGATGGAATCATTCTACACTTTGGCCAACAAAGTGCTCATTTGAATAGTTTCTACTAAAACCAAGATCTGCACCTGCCGCAGCTCCACTTGTGCCCTCACCCTGGGCTTTCATGCACTCCATAGTGGCCCTCCTACTCATCATGTCTTAGACACCTCGGTTCTTAGCACCAGCAATGGTCAAATTGTTAAACACTCTTTACTGGATTCAGACTTCCATGGCCACCATTCTTCTTTCTATATCAACCAATACCTTTTCTTTGGTCTGATGAGTGTCTGCATTGGGCACCTTATCCAAGTAACAGATGGCAGGATCAGAGGAACCATAACTGATTTAATGAGCCGTTTGAAGCTTCACAGTTCTGGCCATATGTACTTACACATGTTTATCTTAATCTCTGAGACAAGCATATGCTACTGGCAGGATCAACCAGATAGCTATACCAGCTGTAGAGGAGAAAGAGCCACATGCCCATCCTGAACCACCATTCACACCCCTTGGGAGCCTGCTTTGAGAGCCAAGTGGGAAAGGACAGTTGCACAGGCAATCTATCAATCTATTCTGCAAGAACAGAAAGGAAAGGTGGGCCAACGTGCAGCCTGAGCAAGACAGAGGGGCTTTGTCTCCTGGCATGGCAGCAGGGTCTACCCCACCAAATGGTCGTTCTGAGCTGCTGTGGAAATGCACTGGGTGGAGAAGTGCTATACAGAGGTATGTTGGGCCTGGGTCCCCAGGCAGCATCTAGAACTAGCACCATGTGACCTCATCCATTCTGGTCGGACCACTTCACAAGCTCCTTGGCCTTCACTCAGCTGAGTGGTCTCTACAAAAGCAGACCTTTGAAACCACATCCAAGGCTGGACAAGCAGTCCATCCATAAATGGATCAAGTGTACACAATCAATCAGAGTACAGTACAGGCTAAACCAGCCCCAGCAGACTGCCCTGCATGGGGATGTCACCTTCACACCTATGCCTGCTTTCTGGGAAGCAAGGCTTGAAGGAAAGGCATTTTGGGTAGGACTGGCATGTAGCCACAGCCTCAGACCTATGAGATGCCTGGAAAGGCTGGCCCAGGCCATTGCAGTGCCTGGGGAGAAAGACCAGAGACAAGGGGGTCCCTCATACCTTGTCTCTAATAATCTTAAGGAAGTCTATGTGCCTTTTTTGTAATACATGCCCACTGAGTGAAAAGAGGCCATCATGCTGAACACATCTAAACTCCTGAGACCATCACAGGGAAAGGAAAGCCTAATTAACTGCTATTAAGACTTCATGGTCATCCCAGGCATCATGATCACAATACAGGAATTGCTAAGACATCACAGAGCAGGCTGCCCTGCACAAGGATGTCAGCTTGGCATCACTGCCTCCAGGAAGCAAGGCTCATATGAAAGACTAATCAGACAGGGCTGACAGCCTTAGCTGGAGAAAATAACCCAGGGCAGGGGACTTCCATCCCTGGGCCCACCAGGGCTGTGTCCCTGGGCCCAGTTACAGCTTCTGAAGTCAGTAAAGCAGGGGAGACCTCCTCTGGCCTACGGTTCCCTGTCCTGAGTTTTTTGCAGCACATGAAGCCAAAGAAGGGAAACCAGATCTAATTAACAAATAAATGTGTGTGTGTGTTTCTGTGTGTATGTGTGTGTGTCTGTGTGTGTTTGTTCACTCAATGATGACTGTCATGCTGTAAAGCACAGTTGGGGTTTGAAACAAAAGGAACATTCAAGGAGGTTATGATTCTTTGGTATCCTGAGATTGGGGGGAGAGTGGTTAATCCCCGCATGACCTCTAGCAATGACCTAAGGCACTGCACCTTAGAATAGCAATGACCTGTGTCTAACACAAGAGTGACATTAAGGGCCAGATGTAGCAACCCTTTTGCGCCTCGCAAACTGCAAAAAACGCAGTTTGCGAGGCGCAAAAGGCCAAACGCGATGCACAACCGCAAATTGCGAGTCGGTACCGACTCGCAATTTGAGGCTGCGACTCGCAAATAGGAAGGGGTGTTCCCTTCCTATTTGCGACCGCATCGCCATGCAGAGTTGCTTTGGGACCGCGAATGCGGTCGCAAACCAACTCGCAGTTACCATCCACTTGAAGTGGATGGTAACTCATTCACAAAAGTGAAGGGATCCCCATGGGACCCCTTCCCCTTTGTGAATGGCAATAAAAATATTTTTTCAGAGCAGGCAGTGGTCCTATGGACCACTGCCTACTCTGAAAAAAACGAAACCAAATGGTTTTGGAATTTTTTCTTTTTGCAGCTCGTTTTCCTTTAAGGAAAACGGGCTGCAAAAAGAAAAGAAAAAAATGCTTTATTCAAAAAGCAGTCACGGACATAGTGGTCTGCTGTCTCCAGCAGGCCACCATCCCTGTGAGTGCCTAGACTCGCTATGGGGTCGCAAACTGCGACCCACCTCATTAATATTCATGAGGTGGGTCTTTGCGACCCCATAGCGAGTCGCAGAAGGTGTCTGAGACACCTTTCTGCATTACATTTTGCGAGTTGCACATTGCGAGTCGCTAGTACTCGCAATTTGCAACTCGCAAAATGTTTTCTTGCTACATCTGGCCCCTAGTGATGTATGTCATACTGCAAACTTTGTACAAGACTCTTGAGGGACATGTAGTAATGGTTTGATGTACTACACCTTTCTTAAAAACCCTTCAAACACTTGTTCCTGACTTACGAAGGAGATCTAGTTACAGCTTACATAGAATAGCAAGCTCTTGTAAAGCAAATAGATTAGGCTATACTGTGATAATGCATTCAAACACAAATCTACATGATGCTCTAATGTATGCAAACACAGTTATGCAGTAATGCTATTTATAACTCTTAACACATTAAAGCCAGGCCTGCTGGCCTTGCTAGTGTGTGTTTCCTTTGAGTGCAGTCATTGTCAAGGCATGTTATTTATGTTTTTGATTTTTATTTACATTTATCAATATCATGCACTATTGCATTGTAGTTCCATGTAGAAGACCTTACAAATACTGGGCCGGAACAATGAGGAAACATTTGGGGAGGCTAGAAACATATCATTGTCAATGTGTTATATAGGGACCCATTATTGAGGGGAAATGTTTAATGCCTTATATTGTTGGAAAAGGTTGGAATGTGGTCTTTAGTTCCTCAGCTCTTTGCAAGAGCCAGCTTACCTTTCATCAATGACATTTGTATTGGCATCAAGTGACCAGTATTCCTGTTCTTTTTACCTCCCTTAGGTGCAGCATTGAAGTAATTGAAGATGAGGCTTTTTGGGGTCTACCGAACCTGACTTCTCTTGTCCTAACAGGGAACCCCCTGAGATATCTAAGCATAGGAACCTTCTATGGTCTACTGTCCTTGCAGAGGCTGGCTGCAGTTGAGATTAATCTGTCATCTTTGGATGATCTCCCCATTGGGTTCATGGCTGGCCTCCAAGAGCTAAACATTGGCAGTAACAAAATCAAATCATTGAAAATTCCTCATTTTTTCACCAGCCTGCAGAGGCTCAGAATTCTAGACTTGCATGCAAACTTGATCTCAAATATCTTTGTTGGAGACCTGTGTGTACTTAAAGAAATGGACACAAACAACCTCACAGTTATTCTTTCACAGAATATGATAAGCTACATTGAGCCAGAATCCTTCCTGGGGATTCACATCCACAAGCTTTCTCTGCGCTTCTGTTTTAAACATTCAGACACTATGAGAAATTGTCTTCAGGGACTGACAGGTTTATGGGCCCATGAACTTGAAATCGGAATCTTCCGAAATAATTTCCGCTTCAATTTTAAAAATGGATTGCTTGATGGTTTATGCAATGTGGAGTTCCACAAGATTTTACTTATCAATTTTCATGATTTTCCGAATGGCACAGACACAGTGTTCAACTGTCTGGTTAATGCGACTGTCATTCGACTTGTGAGCTCACGTCTTTCAAAGATAACAGAGATGCCCATATTCACCAGGCTCCACCATCTAGAATTGAAGAATTGTTGGTTTATGGAGGTGCCAGCACACCAACTGTCAACCCTGACTACTCTCAAGGAACTGAAGATAACAAATGGAGAATTTCTCAGACATTTTAATGGCGAATTGGAGGGACTCTCTAACCTCCGATCATTAGATCTCAGTCAAAATCAGATTAACATGGATAGATGCTGCCACTTCTTGAGAACTCCTAGACTCGAGTATTTGAACCTAAGCTTCAACTCAGTTATTGAAATGTCTTCTGATTACATTGACTTGGAAAATTTGCAAACTCTGGATTTGCATCATACAAAGTTAGTCCATTTTGGTACATTTCCTGTCCTTTGCCTCCTCAGAAAACTTTTGTACTTGGATGTTTCCCACTCAGATACAATATTTCTCATTGATTGTGCATTCTGTGGTCTTGAGAACTTGCAGGTGCTCAAGCTGGCTGGCAACAAATTTGGACCCAACAGCATGTCCAGCAGCTTCTACAACCTGACAGAGCTTATATTTCTTGATGTTGCCAGTTGTAGCCTGGAAAAAGTGCAACCAGACACATTCAGCAGACTTGAAAAGTTGCAGGAGCTAAACATAAGCAACAACAACCTTTTGGTGTTGGACCCAGCAGTATATGCATCTCTTAAGGCCCTCTCTATTTTGGATTTTAGTAGGAATCAAATACCTGCTTTCCTTGCCAATCCACAAGAAAGTCTTCCAGGGAACCTGGCTTCACTGGACCTCTCTCAGAACCCATTTGACTGCTCCTGCACCCACTTGCATTTTCTTGAGTGGGTTAAAAGTCATAAAACCCTCCTGGGAGATTGGGAATTAATGATCTGCAAGAGTCCAGGATACCTAAGGGATGAGAAAATAATAAATGTGGACCTATCCACTTGTGAGACTAAACTGTTAACAGTGGTGTTGCTTGTGAGTGTTCCAATCTTTACATTTCTGGTGCTTTTCCTTATCTACAAATGCTACTTCCAGCACTATTATAGGTTGCTGCTCTCTAAGTGGTGCATAGATCCTGCAGATGAGGCAGACATGTATGATGCCTTTGTCATCTATTCTAGCAAAGATGAAGAGTGGGTGATTGGTGTCCTTGTTAAAAAACTGGAGGAGGGTGTGCCTCGCATTCGTCTGTGCCTCCATTTCAGAGACTTCATGCCGGGGGTATTGATTACATCTAACATTGTGAAGGAGGGCTTTCTGAAGAGCCGCAAGGTTGTGGTTGTTGTTTCAAACCACTTTTTTGAGAGCAAGTGGTGCAGCTTTGAGTTTGAGTTGGCTCAGTCTTGGCAGTTTCTGGAGACTAAGTCAGGAATTATTGTTGTCGTCCTGCAAGAGGTGGACAAAGCTCACTTGCGGCACGTCTTTGGCCTTCACAGGTATCTGCGCAGAAACACTTATTTAGAGTGGAAGCAGAATGCTGTGGAACAAAATATGTTTTGGGTGAAGATGAGAAAGGCTTTATTGGATGGTAAACCGTGGCGCCATCAACAGATGGAAATTACATAGCAGAGGGAATTAATGGCTTTTAACCTGACTCACGTCGGTTCGCAACTCAGGACCAAGTTTAGACATGGCACAAGCCAAGCTGAAGATTAAGCACCAACATCTTATGGTGAAATTAACGTACAATTCCTCTGCTAAGGGTGCCAAGAACCAATACGTTGTGTATGTTGTTTCTTTCAAACACTAGTCCATTGGTAAGTAAATGGAGTCATATGCCTTGAATTCTTAGAGCCAATGTCCCTTGATGATTACAAATTTCTGTTTTTTAATTGTTTCTCCCTACAGTGATGCATCTCACTCACTCACTCATATTTACTAGTATATTTAATACAGCCAATTTAATGCAGACCAATAATTGTTGAAAAGTGGATTATTGGTAAGGGCAGGTAGATACCTACACATAGTAATAGGCTACAAACCCCCACTAGGTCCAGTCAAGGTCTGGGTAAATTTTTCTGTGCTCAACCCTTGCTAGTTCGGCACACAAGCAGTTAGGCTTAACTTAGGAGACAGATGTATAAAGCATTAAATATCAACAAAACAGTAAATACGTAAATCACAACACATAATAAAAATCCAACACCGATTTATAAGAATAGGAAATATCTTTATCTTTAAAAGGAAACCGAAATGACGATAATCCAATGTAGGGAACCAGAGATATGAATTTTTAAAAATTAAATGTAAGACTACCGCTTAGAGGCAAGTACCGCTCAAGTGGTTAAAAAAGGCCCTACAGGACAGGAACAAAGTCCAGAGGTTAGGCCACTCATGATGTAACATTGTTACACTCACGTTCAGAAGTGTTTCTTGATTCAGGAAAGTGGTCCACAGCACCAGCCAAGGGTTCAGAGGCTTTGTTTTGCCTCTTGGGGCCTGGGAGTTCAACTTCCACAATGCACATCTTCAATTTATAGAGCTTTTTACAACAGTTGCTCCAAACGTCTCCAAATTTCTGGACCTTCTTCCAAAAGTCCTTTTTGGGTCTTTGAAGTGTCCACAAACTTGATCCAAGGTTCAAAAAGCTCTGAGTTGCTCCTTGGAAGTTTGGACTACAGCTCCCACAATGCACCTGGTCGAATCCTCAAATAGTCACTGGATGCTGGTCAGCTGGGCTCTCAAGTCGTGATGCTGGGGACTCTGGTTTGCTCCTTTGTCCCTGTAGCTAACAGGGAGTCCACTCCTGGAGTTGCAGAAGCAAGGCAAAGTCCTCTTCTTGTTGAACCCAAATTGTGAAGCTGGTTTAGTCCTTGTGAGTACAGTGTCCATGTGCAGGCCAGGAGTCTAGCAGGGCTGTCCTTCTTCTCCAGTTTCGTCTTCCAGCAGGGATCTGAATTGTGGGGCAGCTCTGCCATATTTATCTGTGGTCCTCGGGGTGGGATTGAGGGGGGTCCAATAGAGTGCAGGCCACTACCCTCGTGAGTGAGGCAAACATTAATCCCAGGGACCAACATTCTTAAAAAATCCAAGAATGCACAAATTCAGTGTTAGAGTTTAGATCTGGCTGAGTCCACCCACTGGTGCGGCTACATTTCCCTTAAAACACCCCTTGCGAGCCTCTCTCCTACCTCTTCCGGGGACTTCTATCTGTCTGGGGCTGTAGGTAATGGGGGACATCCAGTTTCTGTCCCAAGTGGCTTTTCCTCCTTTGAAGACCAGTTTCAGTACTCTTCCTCCATCCTGCTCTGCCATCTGCTGCAGCAGTTCTCCGCCCACCAAATGCTCCCTTTGTGTCAGTCCAGGCCACTTCACACCTCATTAAGGCAGCCTGGCTCAGGCTGCCAGAGCCTGACCAATCAGGGAAGAGCACTACAGGGCTGACTTTGGTAGCTTTCAGAAAGAGTTCTAAAACTCTTTCCTTGGGTAAGTTATATTAATATTGATAACTCGTCCCTTTATGACTAATTTACTCGCTCTGGGACTCGTTTTAGGCCAATTAATCTTTTGACCCTGATTAAAGACACCTTAGGACGAGATAACTAATCAGCATGTCAATCAATATGTCAATAATGTCATTAATATTTACCATAATAAGACAATTCAGATTAGTCAAAGACATTAATAAAACTCAGAAACCACCATGACCTTTCAGTCATGAATAACCACACCAGTTTAGTACTATTATATGAAGTTTATTTCCTATTGATTACAATTCTACTAGCAAGTTTATTAGTCTCAAAACCAAGAAACACATTAGCATAGTCACAATATGGCAACTCTGATAAGATTTCATCAAGGCAAGAATCACGAATATTAGAATATAGCACGTCGTCAACATAGGTTATCCTTAGCAGAGAATCATTATCACATTGTTCAACAAAGCATAGATTCAGTCATTTGTCTATTTGCGTCAGTTTAGTGAACCCCTCATATATCCTCAAATTAGCATTGGCATGTTGGGCTTCATGCAAAACAATTTAGCAACACCAATTTTGAAAAGCATCTAACTAGGGTCTCTGTCAAAAGAAGCAGTTGGTACCTAGAAAGGAAAAGCAAACAGACAATTACAATTTCATTGTCATATAGTTACCCTCCATATTGGGTCAGCATACAGGTTTAGTCTTCGTCCTCAGGACATCGGTTGATTCGCCATCAGGAATTCAGCAGTCAGTTAAAAGGGCACTTCCCTCATAAGGCGGTAAAGTGTAAATGGGCAATATAAGGGCAAGGATGGTTTGAAGAACCAAACAGCAAAGTCTCTATGCAGAGTAACAAAGTGTCTGGGTCATAGCAAATTGCAATAGCATCTCCCTAACTCCTAGTCTCCTATTCTGATTTACTTCCTTGTGTCAAGGGTTTTCATCCCTTTTCTGTGGTACAATCCCCTACGTTTTAATTGGTTGGGGTCAGCACCCCACTATTTCCCTCCAATAGGGTTTCAATGACTTCATTAAATTTGTCACCCCATAACAGTTCTCACGTAGTTTATTGGTCCTTATGATTGACGTCTTCAGCGGGTAGAATGTCCGGTAGATTTCACACTCTCATGGTCCTCTTTGCATCTTTAGTCAGTGGTTCCATTGTCTGTACTGGTTCAGTCGACCTTGCAAGTCAGCACACTGCACATTAGAAAAACACATTTAATATGAAAACAGGCAGCTAGGCCTCAACTCATACTAACTAAGGCCTAATGATTTATTAGCAGAACTTTAACATATAACCTTTTATTATTAGTGCTAAATTATATTCTAACATAACATTTCATCATTATTAATCAGTTTCATTAGTCATTGTATATATTGGCGGCCACTCCCCGTGGGTACATTTCAAGCGTACGTTTGGCAAAATACATTAATAAATTTTCTTTGCGGCATTATTACGCAGTAGTTCAAAAACATTACATGTTAATTTCTAAGCATATAAGCTGCACTCTCTCAGTCCCTCCTATGATTACACTTGTCATCACACAAAACCTTTCCCTTCACAACCTTTCATTTTCTTTAGGTTACGCATCTCAATTTCTTCCTCCCTATGTGATCTTTCCCAAATTTCTTTGAACATTTTCTCTTTTTATTTTTCTTCTTTTCTTTTATTACGTTTTTCCAAATCTCTTTTAATTCTTTTATTAATTTTGCATGATAACCATAGTCCAAATAGACAAGTCAGGACAATTAATATACCCTCTATTATTTTTGCAAGAACCCCATTCCAAATACTGCTAAACCAATTCCCTACTTTAGTAATTCCTTTCCCAACTTTTTCCCAAACTCCAGGTTCCTTCAGCTCCTTCAAATCTGTACTATCTCTTGTTAGGTTAGTAAGCATACCTCTAATCTTTTTATTATTATGAGGAATGAATGCACAACAATCGCGCTCATTAAGCATTTTACAGACTTCGCCACTCTTCGCTAAAAGAATGTCTAAAGCAAGCCAGTTTTGAAGAGTCATATCTCTTTTCGCAGCAAGTTCAGTATCCATCAGGAGTATAGCCCCCGTGAAGTTTGTCAACATGTTATCCACAATAGTAGACAACTTTAGAATCTTTATGGAGTTTAAGATAACCCCTACTAAAGGAATTATGGCTCCAAATACGTCACCAACGACAGCAGCCGCTGTCTCTCTCTTTTGTCAAATATGTTGTAATTCAGACATTTTAGGAATTTGCTTTAAGTCATCAATCTGGTAGATCTTGGGAAAAACTATTCCCAAATAACATGTCCCATACCATCCCCCTGGAAGACGGTAATAAGCATTAAGCTCACATATATAATAGATCCCAGGGATCGCTGGATCCTGTCCATTTAACATGAACGTCCATTTACTCTGAAACAAAAACACATGCCTGCACTCACTCGTTCCCACAAATAAAGTGTCATGCTCAGATTTCGGCCTATATATACAAAGCCTTCCTACGTGTAATGCATCTATAGCTAACTTGCCGTGTGTCTTTATTGCAGTGTAAGCATAATCATTTGCAAGCATGCGTTTTTCTAATTCCTTTTCTAGCCTTTCCTTTAATGCTTTCCTTCTATCATCAGGGTGATCTAAGAAGCTCTTTTCTACCGGTGTTAGTAGGCAGGTTAGATTATTGCGGTGCGCATAAACTGTCCCAAATGTCAGTGTCGGCTCAAAGAAACCCCTAACTAATTTTATGCTGTGTTCTTTAGCTAATTTATTTAGAAACTCAATCACAGGCATGAAGGAACGAAGGAAAACACTACATCTAAGTTAGAATAGAAGTATTGAACATGTTCCTGATCACAGAATCTTGTTAACAGCAAACTACAGCTTATCCCGTAGGTAAGTGGCAGACTATGATAAGTAACCCCTTCTTGTACTGATGAAGGAATCTTTGTGCACACATAGCAATTCTTTGCATCCATTGTGTCAACATACTCATTCAGCAAGCAATAGAAGACATTAGTAGATAGTTCCCCTTTTGAGTTAGTTCCCTCATGCAAGTATTTTGCATCCTGCTCAAACTTCTCCCATGGTGTTAGTGTAGCAGTCTCAGGATTTGAAGCATTGTTAGTCACTTTCTTATCCACCAATGGCATTCCCACAATCACATCTATTATCACTACCGCACATATAACTCCCACACCAACAACCAAACATGCATTTGTCCTACCCCTATGACTATTATCTCTAGTGTAACTCATGATCTATAAAGAATCAGATAGCAGAATAATACAAAGCAAACAATAAACTTGAGGACAATATAAAAGCTCTCTCTTTTTTTTTTTCTGTGCAAAGTCTCTCTCTTTCTCTGCGAGTATTTACAGCGTTTCACTCACTCCAGGACCTCTTTGTCAAATCAGGTTAGCAGCTTGTCATAATCGTTTTTTTCAGAGTCAATTCAGGTTAACAGTGTCACATCCGGTAATTTATCAGTCTCTTTTCTCAGCTTTTCAGCTTTCAATTTCAATTTCAATTTCAATTTAACACAGTCTCTTTCTAATGTTTAATTCAGGTGCCGTGGTATTGACCTGGAACCTCTAGATCAAAACAGAACGCCAAGAATTCTTGTTGCCATTCAGCTGATGTTGCATACGCCCATTCAGGACCTGCGTACCTTCTGTTTGCAACTCTCTTTCTTTTCAGTTTGCGATCACCCTGCAACTCTCCTTCACTAAGATCTTCTTTCATTAGGGATCACTTTCTCTCCTGCAGCTTGTGGCTCTGGCCAATTATCTCCTTTAAGTGTTTTCTTTCTGCTTGGCCTTTCAGGACGTTGAACATCGCCCTCCTCTTGTGCTGTGGTGTTTTCTCTTGATGGCTCTGCAAGTAGCTCAGGAGGAGTCAGAACACCTTGATTTCCTTCTGCCTCACTCCCTTCACCTTCAGGGTCAGTTATGGGCTCAATTTCAAACCCGTATCTGCTTCTGGGAGAACCTCTCTTTGTGTCGGTTCCCCTGATGCCCCAGCTGAGATAGGCTCACTGTCACTCCTCTGGATCTCGTTTACGGTTTGAGTGATTAAGCCGTCCTCAGTGGGCTCTCCTTCAGTCTCAGTTCCCCTTTGAATACTCTCCGGCCCTGAGACTTCCTTCTCTGCAGGTGTTGTTTTGGACACTTCAAGTTCCTCATCAGTTGGACACGTCACCTTCTTTGTGTGACTGGCATGTATCCAATTTGGAAGACCTGCACATTTCACAGCAGTAGTAGATGTCAGTATTACTTGATACGGCCCCTTCCAACGTGGCTCCAAACACGACTTCCTCACGTGTTTCTTGACACCCACCCAATCACCGGCTTTCAGGGTGTGACCTGGATCACTTATCGGTGGCAATGTGGTAGCCTCCACCTGGTGAGAAAAAGAGCAGACCACGTCAGCCAGACCCTTGCAGTAGTCCAACACCATATCATCCGTGACAGCATTCGCAGGCCCTACGGGCAATCGCATAGCTCGGCCCATGAGAATTTCATGAGGAGACAGTCCTGTTTTCTTGTCAGGTGTGTTTCTCATTGACATCACCACTAAGGGCAATGCATCTGGCCACTTCAAATTGGTAGCTGCACAAATTTTTGCCATTCTTGACTTCAAGGTACCATTCATCTGCTCCACTAGTCCTGATGCTTCAGGGCGATAGCTGCAATGCAACTTCTGCTCAGTGTTTAATGTCGCACACAAGAGCTTAATCACCTCATTGTCGAAGTGTCCGCCCCTATCTGATTCTAAGGAGATCGGAAACCCGAAACGTGGTATTAGCTCCCTAAGCAGCAGCTTTGCTACTGTGAGACTGTCATTCCTACGTGTAGGGTAAGCTTCAATCCAGTGGCTGAAAATGTACACAATCACTAACACGTACCTCAGACCTCCACACAAAGGCATTTCAATAAAATCCATCTGCATTCTGCTAAATGGACCTCCTGCTCTCCCAATATGTCTCAAATTCACCACAGTCCCTTTTCCTGTGTTCATCTGCTGACAGATGATGCACCTGTGACAGATAACCTCTGCAGTTTGTCTGAATTTTGGATTGAACCAATCGATTTTGAACAACCTGATCATTGCATCTCTCCCAACATGTACTTGACTATGGTAAAACCTCTCAAACTGTGACAAAAGACTGTTTGGCTAAACCATTTTCCCCTCTTCTGAAACCCATAAGTCATCAGATCTCTGTACGCATTGCATGCTCTGCCAGGAACGTTTCTCCTCTTTGCTAGCACGTCCCTGCAGTGATTTTAGCTCATCTAATGTGTCAACCACCCTTAATGCAAAGTTTAAGCATGTTTCATTCTCAGTTTCAGGTAACTATTCCCACTGACCTCAAAATGATATACAGTTCAATGCACAAAACCTTGTGACTTGATCTGCCTATCCATTTCCCATTGACACAAAATCTTGTGACTTAACATGAGCATTGCATTTCACCACGGCAATTTCAAGAGGTAACTGAATCGCGTGCTACAAATCCTTAATCTTTTCGCCATTTTTCACCGGAGAACCAGAAGAGGTCATGAAACCCCTCTGTGACCACAACTGGCCAAAATCATGTACAATTCCAAATCTGTATCTGCTGTCAGTATAGATAGTGACTTTCAGGTTTTCTGCTGCGTGGCATGCCCTAGTAAGAGCAATTAATTCAGCCACTTGAGCAGAGTACACTCTTTCGAGCCAGGAAGCTTCTAAGATACCAGTGATTGTACACACGGCATAGCCAGCTCTCAGTACTCCTACTGCATCTCTCAAGCATGAACCATCAACAAAGATAATGTCATCATGTTCTTCAAGTTGGGTATCTTTAATATCAGGCCTTGGTTTGGTGTACAGATCTGTTACCTCAAGACAATCATGTTCTACCTCCTCGGCATCATCAATGTCTGCATTTTCAATAGGAAGTAAAGTTGCCGGGTTCAATACAGTACATCTCTTAAGGGATACATTAGGTGACCCCAGTATAATTGTCTTGTATTTAGTAAGGCATGCATTCGTCATATGCTGTGTTTTGGTTCGGGTTAACAAGATTTCAACTGAATGGGGGACCATTACTGTTAAAGGATGTCCCATCACTATTCCTTCACACTGGGTGAGGCATTGACCAACTGCTGCAACTGCACGCAAACAACCTGGTAAGGCTGCTGCGACTGGGTCCAAAGTAGCTGAAAAATATGCTACTGGGCAATTTGCACCTCCATGGACCTGTGTCAGGACAGACAAAGAACAAGCATCACGTTCATGACAAAACAGTACAAAAGGCTTTGTGTAATCGGGCATACCTAAAGCTGGTGCCCTGCACATACTTTCCCTCAATTCCATGAATGCCTTCATCTCTTTCTCGGACATGGTTATGGCACCCGGGCCATCCTGAACTTCTTTGACAGTCTTATCAAGGGTTTAGAGATAATCGAGAAGTTGGGAATCCACTGACGACAGTAGCCCACCATTCCCAAAAACATTCTAACGTCTCTCTTTGTTGTCGGGGGATTCATCTGCAATATGGCTGTCACTCTTTCCTTGGATATTTTTCTCGCCCCTTTCTCAATCAGGTGACCTAAGTACTTCACCTCTTTCTGACAGTATTGCAGCTTCTTTGGGGCATTTTATGTCCATTCTTTCCCAAATGGTTCAGTAAGGCAATTGTGTCATACCTGCAGTCATCCTTTGTTCTGGACGCAATCAACAAATCATCAATATACTGCACTAGAGTTGAACTGAAAGGCAGTTCTAATGATTCCAAATCCTTCTTCAATATCTGATTGAAGATGGAAGGCGACTCAGAAAACCCTTGAGGAATTCTGCACCAACTGTAAACCTTATCCAGGAATTTGAAACTGAAGAGAAATTGGCTATCCTCATGAAGAGGCACCGAAAAGAATGCTTGAGACAAGTCCACATCAGTGAACCACTCTGCATCACATGGAACCTGAAACATGATCACAGCTGGATTTGGCACTATGGGGCAACATTTTACCCCAATCTCATTTATTTTTCTCAGGTCTTGAACAATTCGAACTTTCCCACAAGGCTTTTTCAGACCCATTATTGGTGAATTACACGGGCTACTCAGCACTTCTTTTAGAACTCATTCTTTTAGAACTCATTCTTTTGTGCCACTTGAATGAGGACATCTTGTGCTATGTGGTACTGTGGTACCTGGGGAAACACTGCATTTGGTTTTATCTCTACTTTAACCGGTTCTACTCCTTTTATTAATCCCACTTCCTTTCCTGTCAGGTCCCACACTTTCTCTGTCACTGTTCCCTGCAACTCAGGTGGTAAGTCAGTCACTGTAAGCATCAGGAATAGGGTTATCAAAGGGTATTCCTCATTTGCGGTCTCCGTCTCTAACTCTGGAAACTGACCAACGTCCCCTTCATCATCACTGTTTGTCTGCACCTCAATCCCTTCATTGGAACAGGTAATCGAACACCTTGTTTTGCACAGTAAGTCCCTTCCCAGTAAGGATACAGGACTCGAGTCACAGACTACAAATTTGTGTAATCCCTGGTAATTACCAATCTCAATTTGGACCGGATCTGTAATCTGATTTGTCAGGAACTGATTAGCTACTCCTACCACTCTTATGGTACGCCCAAAGTGGTAATTTCGGAACCTCTGCACTTCTAACTGTAGAGTGTGTAGCTCCTGTATCAACTAAGAATGAAACCTTATGACCCGTCACCTTCCCCCTACATAAGGTCCCCTCTGGTCTACTTCTAGGGACGCTGCAAGCCTGAACTCCACACTGTCTGAACATTCATCCGACCATTCATCGTTTATTCCATCCTCACCACGCAATGGGAACTGTTGTACTGTGTTATTTTGACTCATCGTTTGACCTGTGACCTGTTGAGGAAGCATCACCTGTTGCTGTCCCATAGGAGCTAATGGTATCTGCATTTACTGTCTAGGTAACATGGGAATCTGTTGTTGTGCCTGCTGCATTTGTGCTGGTTGGACACGTGGCATTTGCATCTGTTGCACGGGTTGGAGACCCTGCATCTGCACCATGTTGTTCTGAAAATTTTGATTTTGACCCCTCAATTTTGGACCCTTCACATTTTGAAATGTACCGACATCATTGCTTTGTTGAACAACACCATCCTGCACCACCATTGGGCATTCCCGCTTCCAGTGCCCCACGCCCCGCACGCGTGACATGGTGGCACCTTTTTCATCCCCTGCACACCATTTTGAACCACAACAGTATTCAAGTCTGGACCATGGTTCACAAAACCTCCTCGTCCTCAACCTCTTGGTTGTGCCTGAAACATTCCATTCCCCTGTGGTTGCTGCTGTATCACCTGCTGTATTACATTTCCCTGCATCCCTGCTTGCGCTGCTTTAATCTGCATCACCATCACCTTCTCTTTCAACTTTCTCTGTTTCAACTCAATCTCATCACTACAGTATTTCGCATACTGCAACACCTCATCAATCGGCTTCGCATGCCAACAGATCAAATGATTTTTAATCATCTGGCTAATTTCTCGTCTCAGCCCTTCAACAAATCTGAACATAAGATGATTCATGTCTTTTGGCTCAATGACCTCAGTGCCACTGTAATGTTTGAATGCTTTCAACAATCTCTCATAGTAAGCATGAATCGACTCTTTGGCCTCCTGTGATGTTCGATCAATTTTCTGCCAATCAGTCACTTTCTGCGACAGTTTTTGCTTCAAAAACTCAATCAATTTATGATAATATCTCATCACTTCTGCAGATGGTGCTCCAGTAACCTTATCCCTTGCCGGATCCTCTGTCGGACAATCTACACCCCTCTTGCACTCAAGCCATAGGTCAGGTGGAACTATAATTTCAAACAGGGTATTGAAGTCCTCCCAGAGACATTTTGCAAGCTTCACAAATCTGTCCGTCTGCTGATACCACTCTATCGGCTTCTCCCTTAACCTGGGGTAGTCATTTGTGAGTGACAGGATGTCACCTCTAGACCATGGTACATGGACTAGAACCCCTCTGGCTGTTTCTCTCATTGGTAATATTTTTATTGTCCCCGTGTCCGGTGCGGCTTTAGCCTGCTTTGGTTCCGGACCATCACCTTTCTCTTTATCTTTCTTCTTTGCCCATCTGCCTTCCCATTTCTCTAAGGCTCACCAAATTTGAGCACTCAACAGTATTTCTTTGAAGTGTGCCTTTATTCCGGTAGACCTTATGTGCTCGAAATCTTTAGGCCCGAAGTCTAATCTGTAACTTCTTTTCAAATGTTTAGTACTCTCAATGTCAATGTTGTATTTATCCGCCAGGTTTGCCAACCTCTGATGTACCTTGCTCACTTCTCTAGTTATTTTGGGGCACAGATACCTCAATTCTGCTTCCGTGTATGACTCTAGTCTGTTCACCCCCATTGTTCCTTCCACTAGTTCCATGGCTTCTACCCCCAGTCTCACAAAATTCAGGTATTCTTCCCTTTCTGACCTCTCTGCGGTCACAGTAGTATTCTGCGGAGTGTTGAGTTTGTCTAACCACTTGTTCAATTGTCGCGCTGTTAAGCCTTGCAACGAAATATTTCCAGACTGCACCATTGGTGTCTGTGTCGGATTTGTACTCATTACCTGTGGGGTTAGTGCTCCCAACCCTGCTTGTCTCATTGTCTCCAAAGGAACCCCAATCGGACTAAAGTCTAACAAGGATCTAGACCTTTCGACTGTCTGTTCTCCCTGCAAGTGTCCTATGGACCCTCCTCTTATTGCCTCTTGGCTCATTACTCCCTAATCACATACGCCAGGCTTACGTTGCGCATACAGCAGTACTGGTGGACCAACAGTAATTGGTAATGATATAGCAGCTGGTGTTTGGCCAAGTCCCAAACCCTGTGGAGCATTAACTCCCATAGCTTGATTCATCATTGGTGCTGTAGGTACTGACTGCGGTCCTGCAACTGAAGTGTAACTCTGAACCAGCTGTTGCTGCGGCTGGGGCAGCAATTGCGGAGTTGGCTCAATCTGCACTAACTTTGATCTCGTGTATACCGGATCAGGCGGCACCGTCAGACTCGTAGTTGTTTCCAATACTGGAACATCAGGATAAATCCTTTGAATCTGCGGTGGCTGCAACTGTATCTGTGTGTCTGGTGCAGTGGGTACACTGACACCATTCTGTATCAAAACTGTATCACTTGTCTGCCCTGTACTTGTGATGCCCTTATTTTGTGCCGGGTCTTCAGAACCCACACTGATGCTCTGTACGTTATCATTTATGGCATATAGTGGCGGGCGATCATGTAACAACTGATTAAGAAACTCTTCATCATCTGAATCATCTGCATCTGCCCAAGACCTCTGAGTCTCCTTTGGCTTACTAGAGCCCTTGTCTGTCTTACAAGTCGCCTTCTTTCCCTGTGTCTCGTCTTCTTGTGTTATTGCCGGAAACATTTTAAGTCCGTCAACTACTCCCCTTCTCCACATCCTGTTCTCATTATCCCATCTAGCCTCAGCTAAAGTATTTTCTGCTCTTTTAATTCTCCTTTCAAATTTCTGCTGTCTCTGTCATATGGCCATCAAATCCCAGATTGATAATGCCTCATACTGAGCTGGCCTCGGAGGTGGTTTTTGTACACTTAACATCATTCGCAAATTCTCCAAAATTCTTACATTAAACGTCCTGTATTCCGGAAACGCTAAACATCCCTCCTTCTCTGTCAATTTGCACCACTGTTTTAACCAAAGACATGGCGCGACTCCCTTCTCCTCCATTACGATATAAGCTGGAGTACCCTCAGGCAGTGTAGGCTCCCCCACACTCGCTGTAATATATGTATCTCCCCTCAAAGCACTCTTCCGAGCCTTGAAAAACTTCATTTTTGCGTCTTTTATTCTGCTTTAGAATCTAATCAGGAAGTGACTTTAATTCAGAGAACACTCTTCAACCACCTTTCTCAACCAATTGCCTCTCACGGACGGCTGGCAATCTGTGCGCGACCCCTCTCGGCAACTGACCTATCCCAGTGCGTCTCAAATGACATCACACTCACACACACTGCAGCTGACAAAGTCTTGCGGCTTGTCCTCCTCACACAAAACTAATGCAATATATTGCAAGCACCTTTAACAACAAAACCCCAAATTTGCCGGTTTACTACAGGAAGGGTAACACAATCGGTTCAGAACTTTACAGAGATTTCACTTGAAGCCTCGGCCGCTACTCTCTCCTTCTCAGCTCCAGCACTCGGAAGCAGAATTCGACTCGCAAATCCTACTCTCGACTTGTCAATGGTTTGTTCTAGTGCACTTTAGAACTTGCCAAATCTCCACCGAAGGTTTCACTCACACAATTTGACTCAAACTTGACTTGTCAACCACGCCCGATTGACCTATTAAACCGCACAAACTACAACATAAACCAAAGTGTCTCCTACACTTGTCAATATACTCCGAAGTGTTAGACCACGCCGGGTCCATACATCACCAACAGCCACGTGGATAATTTTTTAGCTCAAAGTGCCACACTCACATGAAGTTTGCTGACTTCCCTACTCTCATACTGCGGAGTACGCCCACTCCTACTAAGACAACATTACCTGACCTAAATCCACACAAACTTCACAAATCACATGCAATATGCATAAGCTGAGCAAGCGCAAATTCTACACCACACATGCTAGAACGCCGAGAACATACCCAACTCACTTAGGCAAGCTCCGAGATTCCAGGAAAGTCATGGGGAATTTAGAAACACATCATACCTCCAATTTTTTAAAAACACTTTTAAACAATGGTCCCTCGTCCGAGGGCCCCAAAGGACCTAAACCGTCGCTCTGCTACCAGAACTGATAACGCATCCCTTTATGACTAATTTACTCACTCTGGGACTCGTTTTAGGCCAATGAATCTTTTGACCCTGATTGAAGACACCTTAGGACGAGATAACTAATCAGCATGTCAATCAATATGTCAATAATGTCATTAATATTTACCATAATAAGATAATTCAGATTAGTCAAAGACATTAATAAAACTCAGAAACCACCATGACCTTTCAGTCATGAATAACCACACCAGTTTAGTACTATTATATGAAGTTTATTCCCTATTGATTACAATTCTACTAGTAAGTTTATTAGTCTCAAAACCAAGAAACACATTAGCATAGTTACAATATGGCAACTCCGATAAGATTTCATCAAGGCAAGAATCACGAATATTAGAATATTGCACGTCGTCAACATAGGTTATCCTTAGCAGAGAATCATTATCACATTGTTCAACAAAGCATAGATTCAGTCATTTGTCTATTTGCGTCCGTTTAGTGAACCCGTCATCTATCCTCGAATTAGCATTGGCATGTTGGGCTTCATGCAAAACAATTTAGCAACACCAATTTTGAAAAACATCTAACTAGGGTCTCTGTCAAAAGAAGCAGTTGGTACCTAGAAAGGAAAAGCAAACAGACAATTACAATTTCATTGTCATATAGTTACCCTCCATATTGCGTCAGCACACAGGTTCAGTCTTCATCCTCAGGACATCGGTTGATTCGCCATCAGGAATTCAGCAGTCGGGTAAAAGGGCACTTCCCTCATAAGGAGGTAAAGTGTAAATGGGCAATATAAGGGCAAGGATGGTTTGAGGAACCAAACAGCAAAGTCTCTATGCAGAGTAACAAAGTGCCTGGGTCATAGCAAATTGCAATAGCATCTCCCTAACTCCTAGTCTCCTATTCTGATTTACTTCCTTGTGTCAAGGGTTTTTATCCCTTTCTGTGTTACAATCCCCTAAGTTTTAATTGGTTGTGGTCAGCACCCCACTATCTCCCTCCAATAGGGTTTCAATGACTTCATTAAATTTGTCACCCCATAACAGTTCTCACGCAGTTTATTGGTCGTTATGACTAACGTCTGCGGGTAGAATGTCCGGTATGATTTCATACTCTCGTGGTCCTCTTTGCATCTTTAGACAGTGGTTCCATTGTCTGTACTGGTTCAAGCGACCTTGTACCTGTGAGTAGTCTACACTGTTGCATTCAGCAAGAATGTTTCACTAAGCAAGTCGAATTTCATGAGAACGGATCTACTAAAGTTACATTCATCTTCTAGCTTTGGAAAAATATGAGTTCATGTCCTTCAGCAAGTCAGCACACTGCACTTTAGAAAAATACATTTAATGGGAAACCAGGCAGCTAGGCCTCGACTCATTCTAACTAAGGCCTAATGATTTATTAGCAGAACTTAAACATATAACCTTTTATTATTAGTGCAAAATTATATTCTCACATAACATTTCATCATTATTAATCAGTTTCATTAGTCATTGTATATATTGGCCGCCATTCCCCGTGGGCACATTTCAAGCGTACGTTTGGCAAAATACATAAATACATTTTCTCTGCTGCATTATTACGCAATAGTTCATAAACATTACATGTTAATTTCTAAGCATATAAGCTGCACTCTCTCAATATCAACATTGGCAAGTTATTGAATTTAATGTAACCTTTAATTTGATACAAAACTTGCTATATTTAGCTCATCTCTATGGGAAATAAGAGTTTATTATTTTAAAATAAAGTTTTTCCATGTTAGCCTAACGGCCCCATTGACTTTGATAAGGAACATTAATGTGGCTGTTTCTTTACTCACCAGGGCTTATAAAACATCTTTAAATCCCTGCTTATGTTTACACTGCACCCAACCCTGGGGACACCTAGGGAACACCTCATGGGTGACTTATATGCATAAATAAGGAAGTTTTAGACTTTGGAAGTACTTTTAATTCCAAAGTCGACTTTGGGATTAATTTTTACATTAAAAGCAGCCTGCAAGACAGGTGTCACAGGGACACTATGGACCACAGCAATGCAGTCAGTGTTGCCCTAACTATACCGGGTCCCTAAACCTACATGCCCTAATATATACTAGGGACCTATAGTTAGGTTGTCAGACCCACTTATAATTATGCCTAATTTGCATATACAATTTTAAACTGGCCCTGGGACTGGTTAGCAGTGCATAGGGCACAGTCAGAGTCAGAAAACACCAGTATAGGCTAAAAAAAAGGGGCATAAAATGAGGGGGCTTCTGCAGTCAGCCCAGTTTTCCCACAATTATGATGCCTTATGTTGGACTAAATTGTGGGTGCATCAACATCTCCAGACACCTACTGACTGTTCTCCCAAGGAAGAGCACCCTTTCCTAAATTTTTGTATACACGTCTTACCTCTTCATTCATTTCTGGGCTTCTACTTCAGGCTATGACTTCGGATGTGAAAAAGCCTACTAAGAAAGCAGTAAGTTATTTCTCTGTTGCTTCATCAGCTTCACAAGCTGTATGTGCATGTGGGCCTCATACCACAATTGCTCTTTGTTGCATTAAAAGTCACCATCTGCGTGCACATACATTTTTTTCTTTCTGGTTACTAGCATTTTATAACATTCCCTCCCCATTTTTGGAGCAGTGCAAAACTTTCTAATCTGAATGCGCTCCTAGTAGGTGGCATAAAGACAACCCTGCATTACTCTCCTCGAGCAATAATACTGCCTGTTCTAGGCGGGTGCTGGAAGCATGGCAGGCCACAGCACCACCCAGCACGGGCTTGGTTCATGTCTGCGACAAATGTCACTTACTTTAACACTCCAATAATGTGGAAACAAGGTGAGGCACTAGCGAACATTGAAAAGACACATTCAAGACAAGATACAGAAAATAGTGCTTTAGTATACATGAGCACTGTGTTATGAACAGGTAAGTCACTTAATTTGTTTCGCACAAATGTTGGATCCCATGAAGTGAATATATGAACAACTCTTAGATGGAACATAACTCGAAGATGTATATTTTCTTCTGCTTGTTCTCCTTTGCAGAGATTCTGCTGCAAACTGCCCCTCTCTTTCTCCTCCTCACTCAGTAAAAGAGGGAATGGAGTTGGTGAATCTCCCTTCCCAGCTATTTTGAGGATAACTTTTCCATTTGTCTTGGAGTTTAGTAAGAAGACACTCTCTGGCTATGTCACAGAATATAGATAGTTTTGTAGCACCGAAAAAACTCCTGTTTTTGCCAATATCTAACACTTTTGCTCCAGTCGTGGCTGGCGAATGGGAAAAGTGGCGGGGAGGGGGAACAAAAATAAAATACATATATATATATATATATATATAAAAACTTTCCTTCTCTGCACCACTGCACCTCCGCTATCTGCAGCGCTGCAGGCACAGGCTTCCAGCCTGCCTTGTCACCAAATAATGACTCTGCTTAGAGCAGCGTTATGATTGTCTGGAGCATCCTGGCTGGGCGCTCCAATGCAAACTAGGAGCCTGGGCTTACTCTCTCCAACCTGGCAACACAGTGCCGGATCGGAGAGAGCCCTGTGTGCATTTGTGTTGGGCCTGTCTGAGATGGCCAGCCAAACATACATGCGCACTGCGGGGAGTGCTCTGTGCACTTCTCTCAGTCCTCATCACCCCCATGGCCCTACCCCTTTAAAAGAAAAAACGATAATAAGCATTGTTTATAATTGTTTTATTTTTAAAGGTTTGCAGCTCCTGCTGCTGGTGGGAGCGCAATGCTTCTCGGCCATAGCGGAGGAGCCGCCCCTGTCTCGCTCACTAATCTGCTTAAACGGTACCAGAGCAAATGTATATTTCTTTATACAAAGAAATCCAACAGCGTGGGACCAGCAGGCAGAACCCAAAGACATAAATTCTTGCAAATCAATAATTTACATCCCCATAATCCACTATCAATCAGAAACCAACACTTTTGAACAATTCATTGGAATACATTTCTCCTCCAGTAAAATTCTCAATATTAGGAGCAACCTCTTTCTTATGCCTGCACCCTTGACCATTCCTCGACAAGTTTTATTCAGTCTGTCACCCAACGTGTGATCCCAGACATGTCTCTATTCTGCAAATTGATGTCTTTATCCTGCATATAAATTTATCAAAGTCCGAGAACCAGTGTGCTCAGGATTCTCCTCTTTCTCCAATCAGTACTAGCATTATTAATAATTAATGCTCAAAACACTGATTCTCAATAATATAAACCAAAATTTGATAACTGGCCTTTAGAAAAAAATCAGGATTACATTTTACATTCCAACACTCACCAGCTTCCGCTATCTAGCAAAGGTAGGTTTCTGATTAAAATTGTTGGAAAGGTAGTATCGGGTTAGGTATTGAGATGGTACTACTTGTCCACCACTCGAAACACCTCCTCACACAGGATTCCACAAGTCAAACAGTAAAGGAGTTACCACTTACAGGACCAATAAGGGCAAATATGTTGTGGACCCTGAGTCACATGGGCTTTGCTTCAGTTTTTGGCAGGTGCTATGAATGGCTGCCCAATGGAACCTAGTCTTGACAACACAGTGAGGGGCTTGAAAAGCATCATAAAATACCTGCATTCAAACTATACTTCAGACAGTATTATAGGTAAACAAGCCTCTTGGTTTTTGGGAGACCTTCTGGTGGACTTGGTTATTTCAGTGCAGGGGGTACCCTTCTACTTCAATGTCAATTTTAAGTTGACTGTCACATAGACTTCAATAAAAACCCTCAACGAGCATGTGAAACCTTGAACCTCAAAATGTTGAAGCTGTCGTGTAAATCCACTTTTCAGGTGCTACTATTCTAGAGTCAAAAATGTAAATAAAGTTCTATGTTTCAATCTCATTCTGATTGGTCAGGGGAAGCATCTTACTAATACTCTTTGAGCCATTTGGGGAATTTGGAACAAGTGAAACATCAAACCTCCAGCTCTTGAGGCAGTTCTTTCCCTTATTATTTTCATACTAAATCAAAAATATGAATTAGGCTCCAAGTGGATTCCTGTATCATATGTTGTTGATTGGAGTCTAATACTTTTCAGAAAACTGTATAACGTTCTAAGTGTCAAAAAGAAAATCTTTGCTTTTCTGGAAACTTGTTGATAACTGGCTTTTTTCACACAAATCATACTAGTGGCTTTTAATTTATGCGCAAACATTAGTGGCCAGATGTACTAAGATAGAAAAGTAGTCACATTTTTCGCACTGATGTTTTGTAAATCCTATGGTATTTTGCCAACCCACCTATGTTCTAATGGGTCAGTTCACAAAATACTGAATCACAGTTGGTCGCAATTCAACCTATCTCATGGATATTAAAGCGGTAGCTTTCAAACTGTGACCAACTATGATTTTCAGCCCATTTTCCCTAAAGGAAGACAGGCTGTGTTGAAAAATATAAAGTTTGGTAAACTATTTTTAATAGTAGGTAATTGAACAAAAATGTATTTTGGGCATTCACAAAGGTAAAGGGGTCCCTTGGTACCAATTCTTATTCACAAATAGGTAACCACTATATTAGGTAGCTGGTAAAATATAAAAGTTTTGTGACAGGATTTTGGTTGCAAAACATTAATACATACCATAAGGAATCGCTATTGGGAAGGAACTCCATAAACACCTCCGTCCACATAAAGATTCCTGACAGTTTCCTAAACCCATTTAGCAATTTGGGGCCAGATGTAGGTAGGAAAAAAATAGCGAGTCGGAAATTGCGATTCAATGCGAAACGCAATTTCCGACTCGCAAAATGGGATCCAAGAAAAAAAGCGACAACAATTTGCGACTCGCAAATGATGTCGCACTGCATTTTGCGAGTTCGCTTCTAGCGAGGTCGCTTTTTGCGACCTCGCTAAAAGCGAACTCGCAATTTGCGAGTCGGGTGTCGCAAATTGCGACTGGCCCGCAAATTGCCTGCAGGTGCAGCATAACAGTTGGGAAATACACTTCCTGCCTCTTGCTGATGACATCAGAACCAGGAAGTCATCAAATACACCTGGGAGGAGGGAGGACCACACCCTTTCTAAACTGCAGTGCAACACCCAGGAGAGAGGAGCTGCTGCTACTATGGAGGATACAGGCAGTGCAGGGAGAAAAAGAAAACGTACGTTTTCTGAGAAAGAACTGGAGGTGCTAACTGAGGAATGCTGCCAGCACCATGACAAATTGTTTGGCAAGGCAGCCCTGAGTGTCCCAGACACAGAGAAAAAGAAGATCTGGCTGCAAATCCAGGACCGGATTAATGCCATAGGGGTGAGCCACCTCACCCTGGATGAAATAAAAAAAAGGTGGTATGACCTGCGCTCCAGGACAAAGGAGAGGGTGGCAGAGCGGCTCAAAGAAATGAGGGGCACATCAGGAGGCCCATCCACCGTCCCACCACCCACAGCCATGGAAGAAATGGTGGAGCAGACCCTGGAACCTAAGGCCGTTTCTGGAATGGGAGAATTGGACAGTTCTGCACCAGGGACATCCAAAAGTGAGTACCATGAAATATGCATTCACACCTACAAATGCAGTATCCACAATCTCCCAGTACACAGCAGCAGGCACAACCAGACTAGCTCCATTCCAATCTAGCAACCACTAGAATGGTGCATTATGGGCAAAGCAGTACAGTAGTCAGCATATAGGCAAATGTTTCTAATGAGGCATACAACAGATGTGAGAGACTGTCAGTGTATTCCCTATGTCCCACAGGTCTCCCACACGACATCCCCAGCAGCGACAACATCCAGGGAGGAGACAACAGGCCAGAGGCAGTGCAGGAGGCTGCAGCAGAAATTCCTGGGCCCAGCATGACACCACCACAGTCCCCTCTGGAACAAGAGCAGGAAATGGGGGAAGCTCACACGACCCCTGGCCCCAGCCCCACAGTGCTTTCAACAGACTGGAGAACAACATGACCCATGGCCTGTCTGATGTGAACTCGCAGTTCACTAGACTTAATGATAATGTGGGCGATCTCACTCAGGCCATCCGCCAACTAGTGACGGAACTGGTGGCAGATAGACGCAGTGCAAGGCGCAGGGAGCGCCACCTAGTCGCACGCTTTGACCGCATGGCAGCGTCCATTGGGTGTCTTGCTACAAACACTACTGGCCTGTCTAGACAGACTGTGAGTCTACAGGTAGAACTTGGCCACTTTGCTGGGGATGTGGCACGGGGACTTGGCCGCATCAGCCACGCAGTGGACTTGTTGGGAGCCGCGCAGGTGGCAAGGGGCACAGGTGCGACCCCTGAGGACAGTGAGGAGGGGTCCACAATAAGCAGTGTGTCTGCAAGTGACTCACGTGTGCTGAGGAGTGCAAGTGCACAGCAGGGGTCAGCAGAGCCACCTGATATGGGCCATGTGGGCGCACAAGGAGGAGGGTGTAGGCCATAAGACAGCACGACTCATGAGGCACATGATGTCAATGTGTCCTCATAACGTTTGGACATTTATGGCCCCTTACGGACAGCTGTTTTCTTTCAACATTTAGTTCACAAATAAAAAGGTTTTGTTTGTTCCACTACACAACTGGGCTCTGTTTGTGTGACTTCAGTGAGTGTGGTGACAGTTGCCACGTACCTGCCAAAGTATTGGGTTGCAATGTGGTCCCGTCTCTGTCTGCCTTGATTTGCAATGCTTCTATCCCCAGGCTGGTGATGTGGTAGCTCTTGCTCCTCATCCTCTGTGTCTGTGTCTTCAGGGGTGAGATGTAGCCCACGTCTGGTGGCAATGTCGTGTAGGATGGCGCAGGCGCCAACAATCTTGAATGCTGTTACTGGGGCATACTGGAGCGCACCTCCACTTTTGTGGAGCCATCTGAATCTTGCCTTTAACAGTCCAAAGGTCCTTTCGATGACAGTTCTGGTACGCCGATGTGCACTGTTATATCGCCTCTCATTCTCATTGCCAGGTGTTATGTACGGGTAAGTATCCATGGTCTTAGCGCATATGCACTGTCACCTGTTTGCAAATATAAGCAATGTTAGCAGGGCATGGGTGGTTTCTACAGTGACCTGTATGTATTGCTTCAGGGTGTATTCAGCAATACCTAATAGATATCCGTCTCCAAACTCACCACGTTGTAGGCGTTGGTGTATCCCACTGTGCCTGAATATGTATGAGTCATGTGTACTCCCTGGAAATTTGGCTACAATGTCAGGGATGACATTATGGGCATCGCATACCACCTGGATGTTTAGTGAGTGGGTACATTTCCTATTGCGGAACACCCACACACCCTATTACATGGGGGAAGTTGGCAATTCTGTGGAAGTCCAACTTGGTGCTGTTAATTTCTGCCTCATTCTGGGTAGGAATATGTATCTGGACATGTGTGTGAGTATGGCATCTAGGAAACATCTGAAGAATCGTGAGTGCACTTTGGGATACCCCACCTGCCACTGCAATAACCCCCTGATAGCTACCCGAGGCCAAGAGGTGCAGTGAGCATAGCACTTGCACATGTGTGGGGATGGCACTGCCACGCGTTGTCTGTCGTTGAAGCTGCGGATTGAGTAGTTCAATTAATTCTAATATTGCTGCACTGCTCAGTCTATATTTTTCATAAATCTCCTCCTCAGTTTGTTGGAAAAGTGTCTGCCTGGTTCAGTATATTCTCTCCTGTCTCTGGCTCCTCCTCCTCCTCCTCTGCTGGGCGGTGTGGACTCTCCTCCTCCATGCTATCACATACAGTACAGCCATTTTTAGTAGCCCAGATGCCTTCTGGGTCTCCTTTTATACTTTGGTTCTGGTTACCACCTGCTCTGACTTAGTGGTAATTTGGGCGTGCAAAATGGGCTTTTTGCGACTAGTAGCAATTTGCGAGTGGCTTTTTCATATGGTTTGCGACTCGCAAATTGCGACTTCCTATTTGTGGGCCGCACAATGAGGTTGCTAATTTTGCGAGTCGGTAATGGCTCGCATCGCAATTTGCACTTCGGAAATGGGATTTTTGCATCCCATTTCGGATTTTGCGAAGTCACAAATTGCGAATCGGGCCATTTGCGACTCGCAAAACTTTGCCACATCTGGCCGGAAGTAACATGATACCAAATCACTAAATGGGTTAAGTACATTCCACAAACATTTTCTTTTTGCAAAACCTATGATTTACTGATCGTACATCTGAGATTCCACAATCGTCCCCATCCAGCAGTAGGCTTTGACATTCACGAAAACAGAAAAGTGAATAAGCTTAGTGGAAAACATCTTGCTAGCACCTTTATCACTAATATGTCTGTGTTCTAGACTCTCAGAGTTTAGATTACTCCTTTGAAAACGGATTTGGAGAGAGCAGTGTAATTAGTATGAATTTGGATGGATATGCAACAGATCATGAGGCTCCGAAAGTTAAAATTATGTATTTTTTCAATACCGATATTTGAGTATACTTTAACGAAGATACATATATATATTTTGTGATAATTAAAAAATGAATAAAATATATGTTGTATCCTCCACATGAAATAAGGGAAACTCCAAGAAGCTTCTTTGTCTGGAACAAGAAGATTTATTCCTCTGTCAACACCAACGTCCTCACAGCCACCGAGTCAAAAGCAGCTCCGCAACTGCCCAGCTCAGAATCTGTGAGGTCATCGGAATTCCAGCTGATACATTCCATAAAGACATAATACACATTTAGATAGAATTTTAAAACACAACACATCTTCCCCCTTTCAAACAAAATGACCCCAAAAAAATATAAAAACAAAAACAAAAATAAACAACCCACCAAACCACCATTAAAAACTGGTCACCCTCAATACATAACATATTGATTAAGATACTTAGGTTTAGACACGTTCCTTCTAGGTCTATCCTACACTTCCCTCGTATCCACCTGAATCACACCTTCCTTGGACCTCTCAGATTGGTCCAGAACGCAAGTAGTGTGAGTACCACTAACAACATCCAATGCTCCATCACCCCGAAAGTTGCCTTTTGAACTCCCTAAGAGCAGTCCAGAACCTCCTCCCTGAAGGTTTCCGCCTTGACTCACTTCCTCACACACTCCCCTCTCCAAGGTACCACCATCACCCACATTAACATCATAACCACCATCAAACCAAATGTCAGACAACCCTTTATTTGGCTCTGGAACCGGAACAGCAACCTTCACCACATTCCTCATGCTCCACCATTTGCCTCCTTCCACCATAACAGAATGTTTAGACACCCTAATAACCTTAGTGATAGAAAAAAAACTAGAAACTCCCATCCTTTTCCCTTGACGTTTCTTCACTCTAACTGCATCACCGACAGCAAATGGAAACGCCTTAACTCGTTTGAGATTGTCATATCTCCTCTTACTCCTACTTTGATGTCTCTCTACCTTTTCTTTTACTTGACTGAGATCAACGTTTGCATCACTCCCCAAAGTTTCTTGCACCACCCACTCAGGAGAGAGTTCATTACCAGAGTGCCTACCGTTCAAAAGCACAAAAGGAGCAACACCTGTAGCAGAATGTGGCGTGTTGTGATAACTCCAGATCCTTTCTGAAACCGCTTCTTGCACATTAACCCCCGAACTGACAGCCAATTAAATGGTCTCCTTGATCATCCTGTTCACCCTTTCTACTAAACCATTCCCTTGCGGGCTATATAAAGCAGTAGTAAGATGCTTTATATTACATTTCCTTAAGTTCACCATCTGATGTGAGATAAATTGTACACCATTGTCAGAGACTAAAAACTCCGGAATTCCCTCCCAATGAAAAATCTCCTTCAAGAAATCAATCACGCTGGTGGTATTCGGTTCTCTTAAAAATGTATATGATACCCACTTAGAAAAATAATCCACTGCAACCAATACATATTTCTTCCCATCATTGCAAACTCTTAACGGACCCATAAAATCTAGACCCAACTTCTGCCACAGCTTGTCAGTGAAGGATACAGAACACAAAGGCACCTCCCTGGTGTGCAAACTTTTATCTGCTACTCCCACAATTCTTAATTACTACTTCTACTTCAGAATCCATACCTGTCCACCAATAATATAGACGTAAACGTCTTCTCGTACCAGTAATACCAACATACCCATGATGGGCCAACTTTATTAATGTGAGCCTTAGCTCACTGGGAGGAATCAAACGTTCTCCCCTCAAAACTAAATTGTCTTCCTCATTTAACTCCTCCTTGATCTTGCCATAAGATTTCATTACATCTGACAATCCCCCACCCGTAGGCCAACCTTCACGAATATATTCTTAAGGAGTAGTAAAAACTTATCCTTGCTCACCGCCTCTTTCCAAACTGGCCTAGAGATGACTTCACCAGCTGCAACCACACCATCAATCATGCCCACCACAACGTCTTCCTCGACTGACAGTCTCTCAATTCTAGTGGTTTTGACAGGACACCTAGACAGGAAATCTGCCCTGCAGTTATTTGTCCATGAAATATGCTTCACCTTCATATTAAATTCATACAACCTGGCTAACAATCTGGTCAGCCTAGGACTGGTTTTATTAAAAACTTTGTCATTCCAAAGATAGACCAATGGCTTGTGATCTGTGACAAGCGTGATCCCCCTTCCCCAAACATATGTTGAGAAATGATTAACTCCCCATACACAAGCCAACGCCTCCCTCTCGATCGTGCTATAATTCATTTCAGCATCCGATAGACGTCTAGATCCAAATGCTATTGTATGCTCCTTCCCTTTCTCCATCTGACTAAGAATGGCTCCCAAACCAACACCACTTGCATCCACGGTAATTACTGCAGGTAGATCCTCGTCAAACGGATGAAGAGCAGGAGCCTGTACAATGAGAGACTTAAGCATGGAAAAAGCTTGCTCCTGCTCCTCCAGCCATACAAATATTTCCCCCTTCCTCAGAATCCTCCTTAACGGCTCTGACAAATAAGCAAAATTTTGCACAAAGCGTGAGTAGTACTCACAAAGACCTAAAAAGGATCTCACCTGATCTTTATTATTAGGAGCAGGGGAATTCTCAATAACCAACAATAAATCTCTTTTGGGAAGAATACCTTGTGCAGAAATTTGATGACCTAGATAATCAACTGAATCTACCATAAACTTACACTTGTCTTTTTTAACCGTAATCCCATGGTCATTCAGAATTCCCAAAACTCTGTCCAACATGAGTACATGATCTTGAAAAGATTCCGAACCAATTAAAATGTCATCCTGGTAAGCTAAACACCCTGAATGTCACCAAATATCTGAAACATAAGTTTCTGGAATACAGACGCCGCGGAGGCTAAGCCAAAAGGCATTCGCAAAAATCTAAAAGCCCCAAACGGGGTAATAAACGTGGTAAGTGAACGGGATTCCTTACTCAACTCCACCTGATGGTAGGCGGACCTAAGGTCAATTGAAGAGAAAACCTTCATTCCCCCCAAACGAGCCAATAACTCTTGAATTTTGGGCAAAGGAAAGCAATCAACCAAAATATTTTTGTTTAACGATCTCAAGTCTATGCACAATCTTAACTCTCCAGTCTTCTTAACCGCGACTACAATTGGAGACACCCATTGTGAAGAGTCAACTGGTTCAATAACCCCATCACTGCATAACTCACACAGATGCTCTTACAATTTTCCCCTGACACTCAAAGGCACATTACGTACCCTATGTACAACAGGAACAGCATCAGGTTTGAGAATAATCCTATGTTCATACCCCCTCACCAAACCAAGCTTATTGCTGAAAACCTTTGAGTGTTTAATAAGAACATCCTGGATGGAATCTAGTTTAACCTCCACTTTCCCCACCAATGTAATGGGTTGATTGGTGACTGGCCTAAGCACCATACCAAACTGCCCCTGATCCTTCCACCCCAAAATGTTGTACCCTCTCTAGGCAACATACACTTTAGTGTCGAAGTTCTTGTGCTGGTATCCAACTTTTCCAATAAAGTACCCCACCATATCAATCTCTTGGCCATCAAACGCTATGGTTTTTATATCAGGAGCAGATAGAGAGAGTCACTCCAAAAGGAATGATAATTTGCATCAGAAACAATCGTTATTGGTGAACCTGAATCCACCGTAACTTTCAATTTAACTTCACCAATCATAACTTCACATACCGGATCTTTGGAACACTTAAGACCAGACTTACAATTGGATGCATAATTAACCATAAGAACACACTTTTTGGAAAGATGCAAATCACCACACTCGCCCACTTGCCTCTCAACAAATTGTTGCTGTTCAACCAACATCACCTTTTGATCTTGTTTACACACTCGAGCGAAATGACCAGTCTTCTTACACTTCATACATGTTTTTCCTAAAGCTGGACAAATAGGGGAATTGGCCAAGTGTGAATTAGAGCCACACCTGAAGTTGCTCTTTTTCAAATCAGGGGTAGTGGACATAACAGTTTTAGATTTCTGTGATACCAAACAAACATCTTCAACTGGAAACATTCTCACTTTACCCAATTCTTTAGAGGCTAACATAGAACGTTCAATTCCTCTAGCAATTTCCAACGTTTCATTCAACGTTGGGTCTCTACAACATAAGATCTTTTATTGAATTTTAGCATCATAACAATTAACAACCAGTTGATCTCTGAGATACTGATCCAAAGGACCTACAAATTCACAAGTAGACGCTAAAATTCGAAGTTCAGCTACAAAACTGTCAACTGATTCATGCTGAAGTTGTTTCCGTGTGAAAAATTTGTGTCTCTCAACAATGATGCTGAGGTCATCCTTGAAGTGGTTTTCTAATCTTCTCACGGCTTCGGTGAACACGTCCCAATCACCAGTGGCAAAAGGTTGCGCCTGGGGTTGATGGTCGAAAATTCTTTGCCCTTCTGTGCCAAGGCAATTGTACAAAATCGCCTACTTGCGAGCAGCAGAAAAGTTAACCCCATCAATAGCAACCAAATAGCTCTCAAAGGATTTAAACCAATGCTGCCATCTTATCACAGGAATGCCAGGTTCAGGAAAAAAAGATAAAGGTAAGTTAGCTGTTTGCATATTGAAAGTAAAATGAAACAACAGACAGCTGGGTGCGAGCGTGCGAAGCGCCAGTTAGAAATAAACTCGTTTGCTGCACGTAATTTGCACAGGGTGTGTGCAAAACTCGTGATGAAAGTGAAAACTAGGTGAGTATCGTGTCTCAGCAACCAAACTTGAGACAGATACTGAGCCGTGCGATTCCCAAAAGACCCGATGAGGATCAATACCGCCAGAAAGTTGACTACTCTGTCAACAGTAACAACTTATCACAAACATCCAGCCTTCGAAAAATAGAGAACGTGCAAACATGGAGTCTGTTACTTAGCAACCAAAATTGTAGCGAGCCAGGAATGCACGCGTCCAGACGCCGTAATCCCTCGTGGATCCGAAACTAGATAACAGATTGCCTCGCTCTTCCGTGTGGCGTCCGTTACCTGGCAACAAAATAATGTTGTACGTAAGTGAAAAAACAAAGAAAAACGGCGCTTTAGAAATGTTACCGCAGTCATCCAGCGAACATCTCCCTAAAAAGGATGCCGGCAGCAAGAATACTGATTACAGAAGTAACCGAAAGACAGGCTGTAAGGACATGAAGAAGTAGGTGAGGTCGCGTGGGTTCCAATGGTGTTGACCAGCTCGTCGCCAAAAGATGTATCCTCCACATGAAATAAAGGAAACTCCAAGAAGCTTCTTTGTCTGGAACAAGAAGATTTATTCCTCTGTCAACACCAACGTCCTCACAGCCACCGAGTCAAAAGCAGCTCCGCAACTGCCCAGCTCAGAATCTGTGAGGTCATCGAAATTCCAGATGATACATTCCATAAAGACATAATACACATTTAGATAGAATTTTAAAACACAACAATATATTTTCAGTCAATTTGTGCAGGACAAAAGCGTCTCTCTTCTTGTCTGATAACACGATATACTTACTGACTTAGGTTTAAGTATGGGCACACTGAGGAGGGCTTTTTAAGTGACAGGGAAATCCAAACCTATGGACTACCATCTAATTTATATGTGAGGTATCTGCCACATTTCTGACAATGGGGCCTCGGTTGTCTTCACTCTCTGAGACACTTTAAATCCAGTGGCAACACAGGTTGCTTGGTGCCAGTATTGCATATCTTACCTTATTTAGGACAGGGCTTTCACTATTAATTTCCCCAGCTCGGAACCACTATGAGAGGTATGGTGGCCCTGGGCACGAAAGTGGAAAAAATGTCCTGACATGCAGGAAGAGAACTCATAGCACTACACAGCTGTGTTTTTTATGTTTCAGCAAGGAAACCCCTTTCGTTTGTTTTGTTGCTGAGGCAGAAGAAAATGTTGAGTGTCAAGAAAAACATGGAAGAACACTGGGCATTCAGCAATGATATACCTCAGTGGTGGGCAGGCCCTCCTCTCATCCATGTGCATAATACAACTTCATTTGTGTAGAGTTTCTGCACATGTAAATAGACTACAGAGGATTAAAAGTGAGAGTGGCAAGACAGAATTACCTAAAATGTGGAATAACTCCAAGCAATTGTGAAAGGCAAGAGGAAATCAAGGAGGGCCACAGGGAGGGACATGTAAAAAGCCACCTACATAAGAGTAAGTCAGGCACATTTCACAAAAATTACATCCACATCTCCCTCACCTTCACAAAGGAGAAACCTGGAGATCTTCTGCTTTTCATATGGCACTGGAGGGGGTCCTCCCACTCACCTTTCTGCTCAAAATTGGACCCCACAGCTCCACAAATAAATAACTCTATGTCCTTGCCCGTTTGTGCGCAGAGAGCAGTGGGGTGTTCTCGTATTCACCCCTACCTCACGCCAGTGTTGAAGCAATAGTACAAGGACAGCTGTGATGGCTCTTCTGATTCCACCTGCCCTTCTGGACAGGAGTCGATCAGTAAGACACAGGCCATGACTACAGCTTGATAGCAACCTTCAGCTACCTTGTGGGTGGTCGCCTGCTCCTTTGGATATGGAGCCAAGCCGCTGAAGTTTGGCCACCCCACAGGTATCCATCTGCTATGGCAGGGCTTCAGAAGAAAGTGGTGTTAATTTCAAAACTTGCTAGAGACTACTCCATTAATACAGACAGCTGGTGGCTGATCCGACACAGGAGCTCACGCTATCAGGACGCCCATGTTGGATGGCCTAGCCACTCCCTCTTTTATAAAGGCTCTTAATTTTGCTTTCAGTATTTACACCGGCCATGAAAGAAATAACTTTTTCAGCAATGTTTATCAACCTGTGGTAACCACTGAGAACAAATAGAACATTGTATAACTTTTATAGGTGTTCCACAATCAGATCGCTGTTACAAAATTATTTATACAATAACATTACATATCTCTATCCCTTGTGTTAAATTAACAATAATGTAAATGAGTTTCCCCTCGCTCGAGAATCTATTCTGCTCTTTTGGGCAGACCTATTTAATTGTCTGCATCAGCCGTTTTTTGTGGAAATGGCCTGTTTCTCGATATACCCTGGATTTTGGGGTTCTTGGGGTGCATATAACCCTGTTTGTTTATGGAGTAACCTGTTTCTGAGAGACTCATGAAGGACATTTGTCAGTGTTTTCTTCGAGAAATACTAGTCCATTACCTTTTGTGTCTCCTTATCCCTTTTTGGTTCTTTATTAGCGTCAGAGTATAATTCTCAGCGTTGGCCCATTTTTTAAGTCTGTAAGGCGTAATTTATTTGGTAATAGGCAGAAACCTTTTTTCCTGTTTTAAAAAAAATGTATCCAATCAGTGTCAGAAATTTCGTCCAATATGTTTGCTTGCAATTTCCCCCTTAGGTCAGTAATTTCTTCATAATATGTTGTTATGGTTTTGTTATATATCAATGTCAATATTAGGTGCAATATGTTAGATTGAGGGGGTTCTGATGCTTCCTGTCCTCACACTTGGGCAGCTGCCATGTTTAGGGTTGTGGCCTTGATCAATGCTCTAAATGACAAAAGCTGCCCTTCTCCCTTAATCTATGAATGTACGTATCAAGTCATGTTGTTCACAACCCCGGCCTCCATCCATAGCATCATAGGTAGTGGGGTCATTAATTTACGAAATCTGTGTAATGCACCACAGTGATACATCAGGTGGCTATATAATGATCTCCTTTACTTTTTAGTTTAAATTTTCAACAAAATTGGGTTGTTTTTAATAGTTTAGAGTGACCAGATGTTGATTTTATCTCAGTTTGTATATTTACTTGCAGAGAGTCGGTGAGTCATCCTCCTGCCACATTGTCTCTCTATGTGTTAGTATGCAGCTCACCTTCTGGCATAGAAAATTGCTGGGGGGACCACCACTCCTCTAATGGGAAAATGTAAAACTTTGACCAGTTAATTTGGAGTCCAAAAACTTCTCATGGTTAGCCAATATGTTTATTACCAGATATACAAGTCTCAGGTTTCCAATGGAGTACAACATATATATGGACATCATGTGGTATCTCCTGGCCATGTATACCCCATTAATGGTCCCTTCTCCGAAATAAAGGTGGGACTGGATGCTGACATGCCCTCATTTTCAGTGTTCTTTCATTTTGCCCACAACTCCAAGGACTCAGATAAGTCTTGAGTACCACCATTCGTTGTCAGAAAAGCGATAAACCTGGATACTCCCTCCACACTGTTAGGCGGCATGCTATTATCCTTATACCAACACTTCACAGCGCTCCAAATTATAAAAAATGTGGTGTGCAGGTCTGCAGAAAAACCTTTCAAAAATTGTTAAATAAGACAAAGGGGGTCATTCCGACCACGGCGGGCGGCGGGCGCCGCCCGCCGGGCGGAGACCGCCAAAAGACCGTACTGCGGTCAAATGACCGCGGCGGTCATTCTGACTTTCCCGCTGGGCGGGCGACCGCCAAAAGGCCGCCCGCCCGCCCAGCGGGAAAGCTCCAGCAACGATGAAGCCGGCTCCGAATGGAGCCGGCGGAGTTGCTGGTGTTCGACGGGTGCAGTGGCACCCATCGCAATTTTCAGTGTCTGCTTTGCAGACACTGAAAATCTTAATGGGGCCCTGTTAGGGGGCCCCTGCAGTGCCCATGCAAGTGGCATGGGCACTGCAGGGGCCCCCAGGGGCCCCACGACACCCGTTCCCGCCAGCCTCACACCGCCAGGAACAGGCTGGCAGGAAGGGGGTCGGAATCCCCATGGCGGTGCTGCTTGCAGCGCCGCCGTGGAGGATTCCCTGGGGCAGGGGAAAACGGCCGGGAAACCGCCGGTTTCCCTTTTCTGACCGCGGCTTTACCGCTGCGGTCAGAATTGCCCCAGAAGCACCGCCAGCCTGTTGGCGGTGCTTCCTCCGTCCCCGGCCCTGGCGGTCCATGACCGCCAGGGTCGGAATGATCCCCAAAGTGGACTGTGTCCCTTTCATACACCTACATACCGCAAGGATTCAGGAAACATCCAAAGAGAAAATAACAAACAAATACTGAGATCGAAAAAGAAAGAACATTAGCTCGGTAAGGAGTGGCAAAGATCGAGCAGGAGGAAGAATACCACAAACAGAGTAGCTACATGCTGCTGTTATACACTGGAAACAACAGAGCCTGGAGTACGGAAGAGTTCATCATGTAACTATAGTTTGCCATCCGTGCCAGAAGTACAAGCTCTACTTGAATGCAAAGAACTGCTCCCGAGTTGCATGGCTGGGTCTCCGCAGGGCTAAAAGAAGACTTTCATGGTGGACCACAATAGGCCTGCCTGGATCATCAATTTTCTTCTGTAAACTGGAATGTGGTTTACAGAAAAGAATACAATGGGAAAGCTTTTCAGCTCCTACTGCCAGGGACTAATCACTCAAGCAGTAAAGGGCCATATGGACGAAAGCTTTTTCCCATAGACACAGAATGGGTAAAATCCTTTCATACATCTGGCCCAAAATGTCTAAGCCTTAATTAGAAAAAAATCACTATGCCCAATTTACACCAGTACTCACGACTCCATGCAGACAATTCAAAGGAAACACTCTTTGGAGCATTGTTTGGCAGTTTGAAGATATATGACTTTTACTCTAACTTCCAGTGCTACGACCCTGTCTGTCCTCTTGTATTGGTCCTAGTACCCGGTGCTGACAGACCCCTTGTATTATCTCACAATTACATCAAAACCTAAAGCAAATATGCCTAATGGATGAACGTGACCAGCCTTATTCCTCGTTCTGCGAAGTTATAGTTTTCCATGAAAAAATATTGAAGCAAGTTAGTGGTAGGGGAAACTAGCATTATTACTCAGCCTATATTGAAAAGCATTTGAGGATAAGAAAATTTGCGATGTAGCCAATGTTCTACCAACCAGCGCATTCCCTGAAGAGCAAACTAAGAACATCAAAAGAAAGTCTGAAGCACACATAACCACTCAGCAACCTTATTCCCAGCCTATATGTAAGTGTCGCTATACACAAGAGATTCCTGCAGGGCACACAACATCTGATAAAGAAGTAAAGAAATCAGGATGCCATCGAAAACTGCCTGTGCTGCATTTAAAAAAAGAACAATGTAACTTGCATTAGAAACAGAGTTAAATGACACTAGCGCTTCTCAGAGGCTTTTTGTTTACCCGTTTCTCTTTTTCGATGCTACAGAAACAAGAGAGTCTGCTATCACACTATGCATGTACCAAGGAGGGTCCTCAAACTGACATTATGGATTTTAGTGAAAAATACTAGAAATCTGGAGACTGATTTCACGAAGCAATTAATAGAAGTATTATTGCTTAATGCAAATATTGAATTAACCTTGATACAGCTTTCGGGGCACATTTACCAACAATATTGACATTGTTCTTTTATTATTTTACTTTTCAGTACAAATATTGTTTGGCATTCTAAAGTTTCTCAAAGCAACGCAACCTGGCATGTCATGCATCTCTGCCTTACTTTGCATCAAGGGGGCATCCCATGGGTGGTAAGTGGGCTTTCCCATGCTACCATCCATAGTTTTTTACACAAAGCCTAGCTACTACAATTTGTTAGACAAGGCTTTGCTCCAAAAAATATAAGGCACCCTCAGGGCATACTTCTAGATATACATTTTTTTTTTTAAACATATTTTTATTGAGTTTTCAAGAGAACCGTACATTATACTACATACCGGTGTTATCAATGACAGGATGTTGATGGTTTCAGCAAATCGTTAGGTTCCCACAAATTAAGGTTAACAAACAACTAAGAACATTCGTACACTTCCAGGTCTGCACAATCTGATCAGTATTATTGGGTTTTGCCGACGCAGATGCTTGGTGCCTTCTGGTGTAGAGAGGCTCCAACGATGCTTAAAGTGGGGCTCCGACCACCGCGCGGGGAGGAGAGGGGAGAGGAGGGAAGGGGGAGGGTTGCGGAACGCCTGGGTGCTGGTGTCTATTGATTGGGCGTGTTGGCCCGTAGGTACTATTTGACATGTGTGCGCTTGGGGATTTGGTGTATTGTCAGTAAGGTCGAGGCGTTGTTGACAAGTGTGTGTGCATCCCCTGATATAGTGCTGCATTGTAGCCGGATCCAAGCCTGCGGCCGTGTAGGTGATCGCGGCTGTCCACAGTTCAAGGGGGTCTTTCATTGTTTTTTGCCTCTAGCCTAGAAACTAACGTGCACCAAGTTTCGCAGCCCGCTTGTCGCAGTCCCCCTCGCGCTAGGTTCATTAGTACCTGGTACTCAGCACGGGTCCAACGTAGCGTGAGGGTGAGCCAGGCTTTCAGGTCGGGTGCATTGGGGGCCTTCCAGTTCATGGCTATCAGTCTTTTGTACATTGCATAAGCTACGTCTACGAACCTGTGCAAGTGTTTATTTTTTTTCGTCCTTGTCCTGAGGCCAAGTAGGCAGGACTTGGGATTTGCGTCCAGGTTGAGACCCGTCATTTCTGTTAATGCTTTAACCACCCCAGCCCATTCCCCTTGTATCCGCGGGCACTCCCAGACCATGTGATAAAACTGTGCTGCTGGTGTTTTGCACGTGGGGCAGGCCGGGTCCGTCCCGGGAAACATGTTTAATGTTGGCTGGCGCCAAATATGTCTGATGTATGTAGTTAAACTGTGTGTATCGGAATCTGGGGTTTCTTGAGACCTCACGGGTGTGGCTCAGGGCTTTTGGCCATTCTGCCCTTGAGATCGGGGTAGGCAGTACGGCGTTCCACCTCTCCCAAGCTTTTTGCAAATTGGATTCCGGGGGCTTGTTCAGAAGTTTATATGAGTTTGAGACTGCTTTTGCTTGGGTACCGCAGCTCAGCATATGATGCAGGGTAGCTGAGGTGTATGGCTCTAGATCTCCAGACGCCCATGTTTTTCTAATTGCGTGACATATAGCGTGGTAGGCCAGGAATTGCCCCAGACTGACCTCTGTGAGGGCCTGCATGGATTCAAAGGACATTAATTTTCCTTCCTCGAAGCAATCTCCCACTGTGTTTATGCCCGCATCTATCTAGATTGTGGGCGAATGGGATCCGGTTTCCACCCACCCGGGAAGCCGTTCTAGCGTGAGAAGCGGTGAGTAGGGAAGTTCTTTTGCGTCTTTTTGAATATACCTCTTCCAGCATGCGTGTGCCGCTGCCATCAGTGGGTTTTCGCGTGTGCTTTTGGTTTGCTTATTCGTAAGCCATACAAGCAGGGGGACACCCTGAAGTCGGGATTTCAGCCAAATAGATTCCGCTGAGCTGGGTCTATGGATCCAATTCAATATCCACTGCAGCTGTGCGGCCGCGGAATAGAGCTCAAAGTTTGGGGCACCCAGCCCGCCCGCAGCCACCGGATAATGTAGCGTGGTGAGTGCGACCCGCCTTCTGCCCTCTCCCCACACAAGTTGCAATAGGATAGAGTTCAGACTGTTGAAAAAGCTTTTGGGAATAATGATTGGCAGGGCCGCAAAGTGATACAACAGTCTAGGTAATACCAGCATGTTTGCTAAGGCGACCTTGCCCAATGGTGAAAGTGGTAGTTTATTCTAGAATCGCATTGAGCCCTTCATAGAGGCCGCCGCTCTCCCCAGATTACCATTCCTGAGGTCTTATGCTCTGTGGTAGATTTTCACCCCTAGGTATTTAAATGTGTCGAAGCACCATTTTAGGTGGCCTGATGGGGCATTCTCTTGTTTTGCTGAGGGCCAGCTGGCTAGCGGGAATATACAGGATTTTCCCCAGTTGACTCTTAGGCCAGAGATCCCTCCAAACTCAGATAGCAGCGACATCACCGGGGGCAACACCTCCTCCCCTCTGTGTATGTATATCAAGGCATCGTCTGCGTATAGCGATATGGCGTGGAAGGTGCCGCTCCTTGCTACCCCCCCATTCTTCTTTTTTTGCACAAACGCGTTCGGACAATGGTTCCATCGCTAGGGCAAACAAGAGGGGGGATAGGGGGCATCCCTGTCTTGTACCTGTGCTGATCGAGAAGCTCCCTCATATGACTCCACCTGTTTTCACCCTGGCCTGTGGGTCAGTGTACAGTGTGCGTACCCAGCGTGTACATTTTGGGCCAATACCCATTAGCTGCATGGTGGCAAACAGAAAATCCCATTCTAGTGTATCGAACGCTTTTTTGATGTCAAGTGAAATCACCGCTTCCTCAGAATGCGTTCGGGGGAGTGTCGCCCATTACGCTTAGCAGCCTCCGAATGTTGAGGAAGGTGTTGCGCTTTGGGATGAATCCATTCTGATCCTTGTGTACCAGAGTGTGCATGTAGGGAGCTAACCTATTGGCCAGAATTTTGCCCAGTATTTTACAGTCTAGGTTTAGCAATGACAGGGGTCTGTAGGATTTAACGTCACACCCCTGCTTCGGGAGGACCACTATCATTGCCTCCCTCATTGTGGGGGGTAGAATCCCGTTGATCCCTGCCTCTTCAAACACTTTCAGGAGATGTGCGTTAAGGTGTGTCGCAAAGGTTGGATAGTATTCTGATGGCAGGCAGTCTGCACCTGGAACTTTATTCCTAGGTAGTTGTTCAAGGGCCTTGTTGAGTTCTCCTAATGAGAGGGGGGCCTCTAGTATCTCTCTGTCAGTATGTGTAAGTTGGGGCAGGGAGGAGTCCGCCAAAAAGGACCTGAGTTGTTGGGGAGTGCATGATGTACGTTTAGCGTATAATTTTGTATAATATTCCCTGAACGCATTGTTTGTTTTTTCCTGTGTGGTTGCCAGTATGCCTGTGCCTATCCCTATTGCCCCGATTGGAGGGCGCTGCCGGTCCTCACGCAGGAGCCATGCGAGTAGCCTACCCGATCTGTCGCCTTCCATTTGTAGTCTGGTCAAGTGGTATTTGTAATCGTGAAGGCGTAATGTGGCGTCGGCGGTAGCGTATTCTGCGTGTGCATCTTTTAATGTCGTGTATGGTGTTTCGTTGCGGGCTACTGCATTTTCTAGTGTTCTTAGTTTCTTCTCCAGCTTGCTGACCTCTGCATGGAGTGTACGTTTCACCCCCCATGTAGTAGAGATACAGTGACCACGAATCACTACCTTGTGTGCGTCCCACTCCATTGCTCTTAAATTTGTGGTGCCAGTATATAATTCCCAATACTGTTTTAGCACTGTTCTCAGTGTGTCTGTGAATGCTGGGTGGTGTAGGGCTTCCACTTGTAGCCTCCATGTTGGGATCACTTGGCGCTTCCTACCCCAGTCCAGAGTTATTTTAAGTGGTGAGTGGTCCGATAGTGTCTTAGCTAGGTATTCAATCCAGCTGGCTATTGTGCAGATTTCCTGAGTACCTCACAATAAATCTATCCTGGTGTGCACCTTATGTGGTATTGAGTAGAATGAGTATTACCTGTGTTGTGGATGCTTCACGCGCCATATATCATGGAGGTCCATGTCACTGGCCCATGTTGGCAGTGGGCGTCTGGGGTATCTATTAGCTGTCGTGTGTGTGGGGGGGTTAGATCTGTCCAGTGCCGGGTCCGGCATACAGTTAAAGTCTCCACCCCATATGGCAGGTGTTTCGGGGTTCACTAATAATGCTGGGGTGAGCGTGCTCAGGAACTCGGGCAGTGCGTTATTGGGAGCATATATCCCTATAAGTGATAGTTGTTTGCCGTCTAGTCTACACTCCACTACCACATACCTGCCTTCCTGGTCTATCCTATATGATGTTTGGAGGAAGGGGACACTCCCTGCTATCCATATAAGGACCCCCCTCGCAAAAGTTGAGTAAGATGTGCCTACAATCTGTCCCCCCATTTACTCCGCAGTTCTTGCAGGTCTGGGTCCCGCAGGTGGGTCTTTTGTAGGATTGCGATATGTGTACCCTGGCGTTTAAGTCGTGCATGCACCCTGGACCTTTTGCTCGGGGTCCCGAGTCCCCTGACATTCCAGGTGACTATGTCGTATTTGTGTGTACTATAGGTTGTGGGTTGGGCCATGTTTCGTTTTGTGAGGGTGTATCTGGCACTCTGCCCACCGGTAGGACCCGGCCGGTTCCCCCCACCCCTGTCACATCAGAGGTCGGGCCCCTCGATCCTGCCAGTGTTTCCTGTGTTATAAGCAGACCTGTAGTATACAAATTAGTAATTACCCTCTTTCCCTCCCCAACTGGATCCCGTCCCCAACTGTGAACTTGCAACAAACTACACACCCCATTGGGGTGCGAACAGAACTGTGTTCATGTGGATATCTGCGGGGGAGCAATAATACTATCCGGGTGCAGCTCGTTATGGGGCTCGCATCCTTCTGCAGACCCGGTCTGCGGATGGTTTGGGGTGCTCCTGGGGTGGGATGATCCTTCCCCCCCCCGCCGCGCACCCGCCGCCAGCTACGCGCAGTATGAATAAAGGAACTATCTCCAGGAATAGAAAAAAAAAGATACATAAGTTCAGGTGAGATGACCACCCACTTCCGGTGGGGCACGCAGAGTTCAGTTCTACTCCTCAACTGTGGCAGCCGGTCCCAACGGGGTGTGGGTCAGAGATACTCGTTCAAGATGTATCTGCGGTCCTGGGGGTGAGCTCCGGGCCCCTTAGCGCTTCTGTTAATGTGGAATCAGAACTGGTCGAGTCCGACTCCGAGCCTTCCTCCGGGTGTGTCCTGAGAGTCTCAAAGGAGTTCTGTGTCAACAGGGGAGTTTCTTTCAGGACCCTAGCGCTCTCTTCTGCGGCCTGTTTCTCCTTGGGTTGTCCCCTGGGGCGCCTCTTGGAGCGTTTCCGTGACGATATCGTTGACCAGTTCTCGTCGATGCCGGTTGCTTCACGGGGGTGGGCGAGCCCCTTGGCATGCATCCACGTCCAAGCGTCCTCCGGTGAGGTGAACACGTGGGTGCTTTCGTCTGTTGATACTCTTAATTTGGCGGGGAATAGTAGTGCGTACTTTATATCATGTTCACGGAGGCGTTGCTTTATTTGGGCATAGGAGTTGCGTTGTCTTTGCACTTCTTGAGTGAAGTCTGGATAAGCGCGAACAATTGAGTCCTCATACTTGAATGGGCCTTTGTTGCGGAACTGTTGTAGTATAGCGTCACGGTCTCTAAAATTCAGGAACCTGGCTATCAACGGTCTTGGGGGTTTGCCTGGCACTGGGGAACATCCAGGGATCCTGTGCGCTCTTTCTACAGAGAAGAATTTCGATGGGGCTCCATTCAGGACCTCTTTAATTAACCAGTGTTCCAGCAAAAGCTCTGAGTTTTGATCAAGTGATTTTTCAGGGAATCCGAGAAATCGTATGTTGTTACGGCGGGACCTGCCCTCCGCCTCCTCTGCTCTTCTCAGCAGTATCTTTACTTCTGTATCCAAGCGGAGAATTTGTTTTTGGTTGTCCGCTACTGTGGGGGCCAGTTCGCTTAGCGCCTCTTCCGTTGACTTCACTTTTTCGGATAATTTGCGATGGTCTACTCTAAGAATGTTCAGATCTTGCGACACCGTGTCTATCCTGCTCTCCAGTGAGGATTTAGTGTCCATAATTGCCTGTAGCACTTTCTCGAATTGTAAGGAGTGGGCCTGGAGTGTGGATTCCAGCGATTGCAGGGTGGGCATAAGTTGTTGTTCGCCAGGTGCCGGTCCATGTGTGTTCCGGTCCTGGCTTTTCGACGATTTGGACTTCCCGGCCATTTTGCCTTGCCTGTAGTTGTCTTTTAAGTGGGTATACTGCCTCACCGGGTACAGCCAAACGCCTGAGTTCGTCGGTGGCACACCCGTGCCTCTTTCGTGTGTGTCCTCGTTCCTCCTGCACCCACGCGGTCACCCACGTTCCCTGGGCCCTTCGAGCAGGGGGGACTGTATGTCCTCACAGGCCAGCGCTGGTGTGCACTTAAATTTTTGGGATTTCGGCCCTCCTGCTTGTCTTCAAGATAGGTTCTTGTTCGGGTGGGCAGGGGCTCACTGTCGCTGGGCCCATCAACCAGCGTGGGCAGAAGAGAGGCGGGGATGGGGGGCAAGGCCCACTTGCCCCTACCAATTCCGCGGCTGGCGACTAAACCCGAGCCCTGGTTCCTCTGACAATATGGGGGGGAAGAAGATCCTTCCCGTATGTGCGCTCCGGGCACACACAAATCCTCCATAGCAGTCCGGCGCTTACACAGTGGGGCGGCGCAACTCACCGCGAGTCATGTCTTGGCCTGGTCCAGTCCGGCTGTGCATGTGCCCCATGGGTTGTGGCCTCGATTTCCTCCTGCGGCCCCCGGGTCCTCTATGGTGGGGCACGCCTCTCTGCTGGACAATGAGGGAGGGGGGCACCTTCAAGGGTCCCTGGCAAATAGGCGTCCGCTTTCCTCTGCCCCCCCACGTAGGTGAGGGGGAATCCTTGGTGAGAGAGGGGGGACCAAAGGGTAGTGCAGGGCCCAGGTGTGGGCTCACTGCCCTCCCAATATGAGCCCCTCCCACCGCCGCACACCCACCTCGCTGCCTGGCCCTCCGGACGGAGTTCAGATCCCCGTGTCGGGAAAGATGGCGGCCGCGGCTCCTTGGAGAGGGCGATTCTTCGGTGGCCGGGCCCCTCAGCCGCCCGGCAGTTTCTGGAGCCACCAGCGGAAGGTGAGAGGCACACGGAGCGGATCCCTCCTCCGCCTCGAGTTGTTGGTGCCCCGGGAGCACCCCGCGAATTTCCTCCTGCGGCCCCCAGGGTCCTCTCTAGGGGGGCACGCCTCTCCGCCAGACCGTGGGGGGGGCACCCCAGGGGTCCCCGGCTACTAGTCCTCCGCTTTCCTCTGCCCCCCCACGTAGTCGGGGGGATCCTCGGCGAGAGGGGTGGGGGGGAGGGGAGGAGCAAAGGGTAGTGCAGGGCCCAGGTGTGGGCTTACTGCCTGCCCAAAGTGAGCCCTCCCGCCGCCGCACACCCACCTCGCCGTCCGGTCCTCAGGACGGAGTTCCGATCCCCGCGTCGGGGAAGATGGCGGGCGCGGCTCCCTGGAGAGGGCGATTTTTCGGCGGCCGCGCTTCTAGGCCGCCCGACCGTTTCTAGAGCCGCCAGCGGAGGGTGAGAGGCACCCGGAGCGGATCCCTCCTCCGCCTCGAGATGTTGGCGCCCCGGGAGCGCCCTGCGAATATGTTGTAGCGAGCCCGAGACGGAGCGCTTAGTTAAGCGTCCTTCCCGGTCGCCATCTTGGCTCCTCCCCGCATACTTCTAGATATACTTCTAGAGTTTGAAAGTATATCTTGCATAGTGTGTTGTACTGGAAGGTTATCATTTCAGTACAGAGCTCATGCTAGATATCACATACATGCATTTGCACTATGCTGCAAAGGTGAATGCATTGCGATGGGTGACCTGTTTGATATTTTAACGAGAGGGCTGACAGTAGAAGCTTCATATCTTTGTGGGCATTGTTCTATACTTTGGTTGCTGCACTGCCTAACGTTTTAATAAATCTGGTCCTCATTCTTTACATACGAAGTCTTATAGAGGACTAACATATTGCCTTCTGGTCACTTCTGGGCACTAGGTAGTGACAGGAATAGTCCAGTGAGGAAATGACAGAGCTCTAGAAAGGATAACAAAACCGGATAACTCAGTTCAGCAATGAGCTCTGTAGGGATCATCAGATCAAGGGATTTCTTCCAAATGCGCAATCAGATGACAACGGAGAACGTAAAGGAACTTTGGAGCATAATTACAAGCCCCTAATGCCACCAGGGCATCATGTTTTGTGATCTTCTGGGGTGCTGTACACTGCGCCATATTTACAAGGCGGCGTTAACCCCATTGGTGCGTGTGTTGGCCAGTGGCCGACACACGCTCACCCTCCCTGGTGCGGGCCACGTCCATTGCCGGACACCAGGAAGGGGTTTAAAAAATCTTCTGGTGCTTTGCACCGGAGGAGTTTCTTTATTAAAAAACCCCTCTGGAGACACAGAAGAGTTTCCGTATCTTCCCCTGCCCCCCACCTGCCACTCTGTGATGTCAGCGTGCCGCAAGGCGCACTGACGACTCTGTTTGTTTTCCCCACCAGAGCAGGAAGCAGCAGGAAAGGCCAAAAGTGCATCCCCACCTTTCAGGAGAGCCTTGTTTGAACAAGGCCTTCCTGAAAGGGTTTCCCGGCTGTGAATCTCACCTGCGCTCTGATCCACGGCCAGGAAACACCACTAGACACCAGGGGTTTACTCTGGGGGGGTCGGTCCTCGTAGGAATGGGCTGTCCCCCCACTCCTGGGGACAATAAAAAAAAATCTATGTTTGTTGACCCCTGGGCGGGGTGCGATCGCTCCTTCAGGGGTTAAAAAAGAGAAAAAAAACATTATGAAATTGACAGGGAAACGCTCTGAACAGGGCTGACCTCCTGTGGGAGCAATTCTTTTTTTATAAATGTGTGGTTTCCCTGGGGGCCATGATCGCCCCCCAGGGAAACCACACAGCTATAAAACAAATATATATGTGTGTATAAATATATATATATAGAGAGAGAGAGAGAGAAGAGACAGAGAGAGATATATATATATATATATATAGAGAGAGAGAGAGAGAGAGAGAGATAGCTTTTAGGTAGCAATAAAAATGTCAAGATAACTCTTGTGATTAAGTTCCTGCTAGAGAAAGAGATTTGACTTTTGTCTAGAGGTAGTTTTGGTGCCATAAAGTATAGCAGAAGGTTTACATACCAGCAGACAGCTCTGAGGCAGGATCAAAGACTGAGACAGCAGATACTGAGACAGCATCTGAGGGAGAGGACAATGGAGCAGAATCTGGGAGTGATTTTTCAGTCAGTGGAGTCCCATCCAACGAGACCTCCTCCAGTGATTCTGAGGGAGATGATGAGGACCATTGTGAAGTCCCTAAACAAGCACAATCTGTGCAATGGGACAACAGTGGGTTAGCTCAACCCAGAGAGCAGGTGCATGAAGCAGTAAGCATAGACAGAGTGCTCTCCTGGCAGCCCCCTAGTTAAGTTCAGCCCCAAATTCCATCTTTTACTGGTGACGCTGGATGTAAAGTCTATACAGCCAACTTCTTGGCAGTCGACTACGTCCATCTCTTTTTGAATGTTGACTTCCTTCAGCAAATTGCAGCAGAACAATTTCTGAGGGAGCATGGAGGTACTCTCGGACCCCGTTCTAGGGCACGTCAGAGGCCTCCCACTGCGCTGGCAGAATTGAACATATTTTTTAGCCTTATGCTCAAAATGGGGTTAGTGCAGAAACCCACCTTGCAGTCCTGCTGGATGACTCGCACAGTTTGGGTAGCCACAGTCTTCGCACAGGGCAGCGACAGGAAAGGGCCTAAATCATATTGTGGAGACATATTATCTATCATAAAGCAACCTGGTTTTGTGAGGCGGTCACTTGATTTTTGGGTCCTGGGCTCGGTGGCCATATAGGGAAACCTACCAAACCCATACATTTCTGAAAACTAGACACCCAGGGAAGTCCATGGAAGTGTGGTTAGTATGGGTTCCCCAAAGATTTTTTACCCAGAATACCCAGCAAAGGTCAAATGCTGAATAAAAATTCTATTTTTCCTTGCATTTCTGTCATGCAAACTACAGGAAGATACAGGGATCCACAAAATTCCTATCACTCAGCGTTTCCCTACTTCTCCTGATATTAAAGCTACCCCACTTGTGTGCCTGTGCCTAGTTCCAGCATCAGGAATGGATCAGTCCAGGGTCAACAGTAGCCCTCGTGTAAGGACTACCATTGACCATTGTGTGATCCATTCCTGTTACGGGCAATAACCCAGGCACACCAGTGGGGTAGCATTTTTATTGGGATACGTTGGGGAACGCTGGGTGGTAAGCAGTTTGTGAATCCCTTTATATTCCCATAGTTAATGTCACTGAAATGCAAGGAAAAATAGTGCTTTTATTCAACAGTTTACCTTTGCAGGGTGTTATGGTAAAAACACTTTTGGGAATCCTCACAAGCCATACCTCCCTGGACTCCCCTTAAAGTCTACTTTCCAGAAATGTCTGGGTTTGATAGGTTTCCATAAATGGTTCCCGATCCTACGACTAATTATTACAGTCACCTTAGCTATCATTATCACCACAATACGTTTTGGGACCTTCCCTGTCGCGGGCACTTGGCCTACCCACACAAGTGAGGTAACATTTTTATTGGGGGACCTGAGGGAGTGCTGGGTGAAAGGAAGTTTGTGGCTCCCCTCTGATTCCAGAACTTTCCATAACACAATGTGCTGAAAACCTGTTTTTTAGCCACATTTTGAGGTTTGCAAAGGATTCTGGGTGACAGAATCTAATAAGTGTCCCACAAGTCACCCCATCCTGGATTCCCCTAGGTGTTCAGTTTTAAAAAATGTATAGGTTTGCTAGGTTTCCCTATGTGTCAGTTGAGCTAGAACCCAAAATCCACAGCTAGGTACTTGGCAAAAAACGCTTCTGTTTTCATTGGAAAAATGTGATGTGTCCACATTGTATTTTGGGGCATTTCCTGTTGCGGGCACTATGCCTACACACCAAAGTGAGGTAACAGTTTAATTGGGAGCTTGGGGAATTCTTGGCTGAAGGAAGTTTGTGACTCCCCTCAGATTCCAGAACTGTGCATTGATAAAATGTGACGAAAATGTGTTTTTTAGACAAATGTTGATATTTGCAAAGGATTCTGAGTTACAGAACCCACTGAGAGCCCTGCAAGTCACCCCATCCTAGATTCCTCTAGGTGTCTTGTTTTAAAAAATGTATAGGTTTGCTATGTTTTTCTATGTGCCGGTTGAGCTAGAGCCCAAAATCCACAGCTTGGCGCTTTGCATAAAACACGTGTTTTCATTGAAAATATGTGATGTGTCCACATAGTGTTTTGGGGCTTTTCCTTTTGCGGGCACTAGGCCTACCCACACAAGTGAGGTACCATTTTTATCGGGTGACTTGGAGAAACACAGAATAGAAGAACAGGTGTTATTGCCAATTGTGTTTCTCTACATTTGTGCCTTCCAAATTTAAGACACTGTGGGGGTCATTCTGACTCCCGCCGGCCGCGGTAACCGCAGGGCCGGCGGGAGCCGCCAGAATACCGCTGCGCGGTCATAAGACCGCCGCAGGTATTCTGGGTTTCCCGGTGGGCTGGCGGGCGACCGCCAGAAGGCCGCCCGCCAGCCCAGCGGGAAACACCCTTCCACAAGGATGCCGGCTCCGAATGGAGCCGGCGGAGTGGAAGGGGTGCGATGGGTGCAGTTGCACCCGTCGCGATTTTCAGTGTCTGCATGGCAGACACTGAAAATCTTGGTGGGGCCCTGTTACGGGGGCCCCTGCAGTGCCCATGCCATACCGCCATCCTGTTCCTGGCGGCCAAAACTGCCAGGAACAGGAAGGCGGTACGGGGGTCGGAATCCCCATGGCGGCGCAGCAAGCTGCGCCGCCATGGAGGATTCCCCAGGGCAGCGGAAAACCGGCGGTACACCGCCGGTTTTCCGTTTCTGACCGCGGCTGTACCGCCGCGGTCAGAATGCCCTTGGGAGCACCGCCAGCCTGTTGCCGGTGCTCCCGCGATTCCCGGCCCTGGCGGTCCATGACCTCCAGGGTCGGAATGACCGCCTGTGTATGAAAGAAGTCATTTTAAGAAATTCCCTGTAATTCGCATGCTAGTATGGGTACCCCCAAATTCAGAGATGTGCAAATAACCACTGCTTCTAAACTCCATATCTTGTGCCCATTATGGAAATACATAGGTTTCCTTGATGCCTATTTTTCACTCTTTATATTTTACCAAATGAATTGCTGTATACACGGTATACAATCAAAACCCATTACTAGGTGCAGCTCATTTATTGGCTCTTGGTACCTTGAGTTCTTGATAAACCTACAAGCCCTATAAATCCCCGCAATAAGAACAGTGAGGCAGACACAGCAGTATGTTGCTTTAAAAAATCTGCCATAGCTGGAAAAAGTACAGAAGAAAGCGTAGACAGAAATGGCTGTTTTTTTTAAACTCAATATCAATATTTTTTTATTTCAACTGTTACTTTCTTTAAGAAACCTTGAAAGATCTACACAAATGACCCCTTGCTGAGTTCCGAATTTTGTCTACTTTCAGAAATGTCTAGCTGTCTGAGATCCACCATTAGTTTCACACCCATTTCTGTCACTAACTGGCAGGAGGCTGAAAGCACAAAAAATTATCATAATGGAACATTTCTCAGTAAAATGCCAAACCTGTGCCGAAAATTTGTATTTTCTGATTCAAGTCTGCCTGTTCCTGAGAGCTGGAAAGATGTTGCTTTTAGCACCATAAACCCTTCACTGATCCTATTTGCAGGGGAAAAAAAGCAGATGCTTTCTTCTGAAGCACATTATTCCCATTGTTCCCAAAAAACCCAAATTTGAGCTGTATTTTGGCTATTTTCTTGGTCTCCTCCAGGGGAACCCACAAACTCTGGGTACCTTTAGAACCCCTAGGAAGTTTGGAAAAAAAGGACGTAAATTTGGCTTGGATAGCTTAGCACAAAGGTATGAGGGCCTAAAAACCGGCTCAGCACTGCGGGGAGGCCCAGCAGCTAAAGGGTTAAGCCACTTTTTGTGGCTTAACGCCACCTTGTAAATATGGCCCTTTTACATGCGTGCAATGTGTGTTCCTGTGGGCGATCCACAGCAAAACCCATTGCATTTTGACACTTTCACAGATTTACGAGATTTTGAACACCTGAGGTAGCGCCAAAATCTAATGCCACCCTAGGGGTGGTGTTAGCATGGTGGAAAGAGAAGAAATACTTTCATTACTCCTTGTTTTATGCTCTTTCTGTGTGTGCTGCACCATAGTGCAAGGATTGCTGCGTTGGTGCTCGGCAGCTAATTTAGCGCCGGCGCAGGGAGAAACACAGGGCTGCACCTTATTCTTTTAAATACGGTGTATCCCTGTATTTTAGAAATGACACAGTGCGGTGCTGCCAATTTTGGCGAAGCAGCTGCGCTGTGCCACTTCATGTAAATTTCCCCCTTTGGACCTAGTCCTGTGATTGGGCAAGAAGGGCTGTGGTCCTAAAACACAGCAGTAGATTGAAATTATCCCTGAAAAAGTAGATGTTACTGTCTTTCCTAAATTGCAGATCGTTTTTTTAACCTCTTGAAGTGGTATCAAGGTCTGAATTTTAGTCATCTAGGCTTATCTGGGCAGTCAGTCTAGTGATGCAATAGAAGATCATATGGTGATAATGTGTTCCATCGATATTCTGATGTTTATATATATGGTGCACACTGTTCTACAGATATACTTTGACTCCATCTGATGCCCATTGTTCTCGTTTGATAAAATGTAGGTGTTCTAAATACTACTGATATTTCACATCACCTGTAACCATGTTATGTGGAACGTGGTGTGATAGTGACTGTTTGACAGGAGAGTTACAATAGTGTCTGAAAAAGCGCTCTCGTCTGAAAATGGAAAGCTTGATGAGGCCATTCAGTTCTGGTGGCGTTGTCAATAAGCAGTTGTAAGCAATATTCACTACCACAGCCCTCATAATACAGATTTAGTGCTAGAATACTGGGGACCTGAATCTACAATTCTTGCAAGTATACCCAAAACAAAATGACGGTGAATACAATATGTTTCTTGTAATGGGGAATAATTGCTTGGTCCGAGTCTTTCCAGGCCCAGTCATCAACTCCTCAAACTTTGTACCTGTTAATTCCGGACCCAGAGACACAGCACTCTGCCTGATACCTGCACCAGCACGAGGGAAGCAAATAATGCTCTTTTAGCACAGACAAACGTCTACCACGCACCTTTCCCCACTCACCCCAGCCTCACTCTTCCAATAGTTACAATTTTGCCTGCTCGCAGCATGTGAAACATGTCAGCATTTTCTCACCATAAGGTCATAAACAGTGCATGGGAGCAGCAGATTATAGTTATTTCATTGCCTCATTGTCTTTACTCATTTATCTAAACAGTAACACCCATTGACAAAGATAATAGACTCCGGCTAGTTTTAGCTCTATGTCAATGTTTGTTATGTATCGGGATACAATAGAGAAAGCTCAGAGGAAACATAATAACTGTCAGTGGCACACTGTGGGAATCACTGATATTTGGTACCCGTATTCGTGCACTTAGTTACATAGACCACGGCCTGTTTAGAGCCCTCCCTAACCCCACACACATAAAGCCTAACTCAAAAAGATACACTTACTCTCTTGTGTAAATTCATGATTGTTTGCTATTCACAAAGGGATTTATAAGTAGCGTCTTTACCAGTATGATGTGTCCACACGTAAAAACAAATATATTTTTATGTGTGGAGATTCTGTACTCGTAATGATACTGCTGGTAAGTTCCTTTGCGAATAGTAAACAATCGTAAACTTTACACAGAAGTGTAAATTTACCTTTAGAATCAGGCCCATCCTTTTTTCATACGGGTTAAAGCCCTGGGACCTAGCATTTTCCATATAAAGCACATGTATATTAGATGTGTCCAATTGTCAGCCCAAGATGGTGGTGGTTTCTCGGGCCAACTCCGACGCTCCAGCAGGTCTGACTTCTACTGCTGGCTTGGCAATGTGTGTGTGTGTGTGGGGGGGGGGGGGTCTTCTCCTTATCCAAGATGAAGCGTTCGTGGACCAGTTGCAGTCTTTACTTCTAGCACTTCAGCATGTCTGACAACGGATGCTTAACTCGAGGTTGCAATGTGGCTTTTCTCTTCCTCTTCCAAGATGTCGAGAATCTTGGACCCCATGTTTGCTACATCTTGCTGCCTCTTGCCGTGTGCTGTTCAAGCTTCTCACTAGTAGTCCAGTGTGCCGTAAGTGCCCCTTTTCTTTAACAGACTCTCCAGAGGGGTTCTTATGCAGCAGGATATTGCATTTTCCATGTACTTGTTATAGTGCTGCCCACAACCGCAAACAGTGAGGATAATGGTGCCTCACCATCTCGCTCTCAGCCAGAGCTGGCCTTTGCTCAGAGAGCAACCTGGGTGAAGCCAAATTTGGCACTTTTACACACTCGTCCTCTTTGTCTCTGTTTTGAAAAATTGGGGGGAGTTAGAGGAAGGTGAGGGGACAAGATTAAGAAGTGCCATTAAAAGAAAAAAAAGGGTGAAGGCAGCCTCCAGAATAGTGTATAAGCACAAATTGATTTGGGCCTAAATCGTAGGGAGACTGTTGCAGGTCCACATTAACAATGTGTTCTCTGACCTGCCCAAATCTGCTGTGGTGACTTTTTTAATGCCGTTGCCAAGGCTTGTTTCTTTCCAGTCTGTTTTGTTTTACCCAACCCTCAATACACTTTCTATTTTCTTCTTGCTACTCCTACTCCTCCATATTAAACATATTGATGTTTTGTGTAATGAGAACTCTGCATTGAATGAGAATAACAAATAAATGGAGTTGCTGATACCGACCAATAAACATAGTTCATTCTAGGCCTATAGAAAAAAAGTATCTAAGTCAGTGTCACTGGAATTATGCATCACAGGAGGACCAAATTATACAAAAGGATGACTAAATTATGCGGTCAGAAAAGGAAAATTATGAAACTGAATGCAGCACATTTTTTGATAGTATGAACTCATTTTTTTGTTATTTTACACTTTAACACTATATGATCAAAGTTTAACACCAAATTACAGCAACATGCAACACAAAGGTGACCAGTCAACTTTGGCAAAGGACCTGCTATGGTAACCTTTGATCCCTTTGAACTAGAAACATTTTTTAATAGAATCGGCAGATTATGCAGAAAATAATGGAACATGTCAAGTGAGGGAAATCCATAATTTCGTAGAAATTGCAATGGCTATAAAATCGCATTATTCCTGCGGCCCAGGTCTAAGTGTTGCCCTATAAAGCAGGTGTAAGTTGGGTAGAGTAGAATGAAAAATGCAGTTCCTCGTACGAAGTACCATGTACCCGTTATCACTGATACCCAAGGAAGTAACAACAAAGAATGCACAAGCATTATTTGTCCTGTCTTTTGTAGCATAAACATAGGTAATCGTAATGTAAGACAATAAAGCAGTGTACAGCTCGATTACGATAATTTACCAATGTCTGTTCCTCGTGTTTTTTCTTTCTCCCTGATCTTACTTTCCAAAAGATAAGAAACCTGTATTGTTTGTCGTTCTGACAGTGAAAACAAACAGGGCGGTCTCTGTGGGATTCATTAGCATCTCAAAGATACAAATTGAGGATGCTGTGTTTCGCTCTTCCTTTTTATTGAGCAAGGTGCACCGTTTACTCCGTTTCATCATCTCTGCCGACAAAAGGCCGCACATGCTGTAGTCTGTTCCAACCTCACTGCATGAACCACAAGCGTGTATCATAGACCCACATTAGCCTAATGAGCTGCACGGTCAGCATGATAGGTTGCGGTGCACAATCAGTGAGGGCTTTCAGACAAGCTGTTTCTGCGTTTTGAACTTTCCACTTTCATGCGTTCACCGGCATCGAGGATGCAATACCAAGTCAATGGAAAGGATGTTATGGTCTGTTCCACGGTGTGAAATAAATAAAATAGAAGCTGGGACATGTGTTGTTTGAAGTTTGTGGTTCGAGGAAATAGAAAGCCTCCTCCAAGCTTCTGGATCAGTACCGGATTGATTAGGGTAAAAAAAAAAAAAAGTATGACGCTGTTAGCACTCCTGCTCCTTAGTAAGTAAACTTACAAGGGGACACGTATAAGTCGATGAACCTTTTGATTCGCATGGAGTATCCTATCTACGGTGTAACCAATGTTCATCAATAATCAATACACAAACCAATAACCTTTAGGCTAAACATTAATCATTAGTTAATAATGTCAACATTCATGAAAAACTCAATATACGTTTTAACAATTTCATTTCCCTATTAGTTGCAATATTAAGTCATGAGCTTAAATCAAACTTTATTCAAATCAACTCAAGATTAATTCATTAGTGATCACCAATAACATAACTGTTAGACTTTTCCTCCTTGGTCGTGGTCTCCCTTAACTTTTTGCTTCTGTTACTCAGGTTGTTGAATTTTGCTGTTTTTGTTACTCTGGGCACTTTACCACTGCTAACCAGTGCTAAAGAGCAAGTGTTCCTTTACAAAATTTGTATGTAATTGGCTTATCCATGACTGGCATATTTGATTTACTAGTAAGTCCCTAGTAAAGTGCACTAGAGGTGCCAGGGCCTGTACATCAAATGCTATTAGTGAGCCTGTAGCACTGGTTGTGCCACCCACATAAGTAACTCTGTAATCATGTCTCAGACCTGCCACTGCAGTGTCTGTGTGTGCAGTTTTAACTATAAATTCGACTTGGCAAGTGTACCCACTTGCCAGGCCTAAATCTTCCCTTTTCCTGCATGTCAGATACCCCTATGGTAGGCCCTGGGTAGGGTGCAGTGTGTAGTTAAGGTAGGACATATATTAATGTGTTTTATATGTCCTGACAGTGAAATATTGCTAAATTCATTGTTCACTGTTGCAAGGCCTGTCCCTCTCATAGGTTAACATGGGCGCTCCCTTTAAATCTGATTAAAGTGTAGATTCCCTTTGGGAGCGGATGGACATGTGGAGTTTGGGTTCTCTGAGCTCGGAATTTAAAAATACTTTTAGTAAAGTTGATTTTAAGATTGTGTGTTTCAAAATACCACTTTTAGAAAGTGAGCATTTTCTTGCTTATACCCTTGCTGTGATTCAGCCTGTTTGTGGTTTCCCTGTGTGGGTCAGTTTGATAGAGGGGAGAAGTGGTCACTCACACCTGAAAGGGCTGTGCCTGCCCTCACACAATGCAGTCTCCAACACCCTGGTGAGTGTCTGGGGCCTGGCCTGGGCCAGGCAGAATTTCACATTCAAAAGAGACTTTACTTTGAAGTAGGCCTACATCAAAGGAGAAACTGGGTATAAGAAGGGCATCCAAAACCACAGACTTTAGAACACTTCTGGAAACAAGAGGAACCTCTGCCTGGAGAAGAGCTGAAGAGCTGAGGAAGAAGAGCTGCCCTGTCTGTGACTGTGCTTTGTGGAGCTATCCTGCTGTTGCTGCTTCTGCCAGAGTAAGAGGGCAAAGACTGGACTTTGTGTGCCTTCCATTTAGAGAAGACATCTCCAAGGGCTTGATTTAGAGCTTGCATCCTGTTGTTTGAAGTCTCAGGGACAGCAAAGACTTCTCTCTGCCAGCACCTGGAGTCTCTGGAGAGACTCCTACTCTGCCCGGTGGTGCCCATCCAGTTCTTGGGGCCCTGACAGGAGAAGTTGGCAGCCTAAGAGGAGGAAGTCCACGCACAGAGCACTGTGTGGGGAAAAGATCAGCGCAACTCCGATCCGCGGCTGAAGAAACAACGCGCCGCCGGCTCCACGGCTGAAAATCTACGCTTGCTGAAAACTCGAATCAAGGGGTAACCTGACTGTCAACCAAAGACCCCATTTCTAAAAATAACCTAGTCAGAACTTGAGAAAACATGCAGTCTAATGCTTCAACTTAAGCCAATAACGATGAATGTGTTAACATGAGTAGCAGAGTTCAATCATTTGTCACCGTTTATGTCATCCTGTCTCAAGATAAGAACCTACCCAGATTAGCATTAGCATGTGGGACTTCATGTGAAAACAGTTTAGAACATGAATTTGGAAAAACATCTAGCTTAAGGGAAAAACTATGAAACAGTGCAGTTGGTACCTAGAAAGAAAAGGCACAAAAAGTCAATCAGTTACATTGTCATAGCTACCTATCCATGGTCAGCAACAAAGTTAGTCTTCATCTTCAGGTCATCTCATCATGCTCTTAAGAGCATGAGCCCAATGACAGAATCTTGAATCTCTTCTCCCCCAATATCGCATCAATTTCTAAATAATTTCTCTCTCTGGACATCTGCACCTAACATCTCTCCATCAGTTCTGGAGTTTTCCCCCTTTGTTACGGCATTATATCAAAGTCACCCAGACTATCCCCCAATTTCTAATTGGTCAGTTAATCTCCAGTTATGACTCTATTCAATAATTTCAGTTCTTCAAATCTATGAATTCTAATATTATACAGTTCTCAAGGTGTCGATTGGTTCACTGTACGAGGTCCTCATCATCCGGCATCTTATTCTCCAGTCAGTGTTTGCATTGTTCGAGTCCTGGGAAAGTACATCTTGTCTGCTTTTCATCGAGTTGGATACAAACTTTAATTCTGTCATCTCCTGTTCATCGGTTCATCGCAAAAAAGTTTAGCTAAGCAGTTTTATTATACAACGAGTGGTTCATGGCCAGTTCAGCACTTTAGCTTCTCTACATTGCTTTAGTAATTCCCTTGTAAAGTGGTATACCATGCACCCAGAGCCTGTAAATTAAATGCTACATCTAGGCCTTCAGAACTGATTGTACCACCCAGTTTAGTAGTCCTGTAGACATATCTTAGGCCTCACACTGCAGAGCCTGTGTGTGCAGTCTCACCTCCAATCCAACTCTAAACCCTCTTGCCAAGCCTTAAACACTCCTTTTCCTGTATATATCTCCCCTAAAGTAAACCCTAAGGTAGCCCATAGGGCAGGGTACAATGAAAGCATAAGGCAAAGCATGTACTTTTAGGTTTTTAATGTCCTTGTAATGAAAAACTCCCAAAGTCGTTTTTCATTATTGTGAGGCCAGCATTGGGATTTCCTTAAAATATTTTTAAGCTGTAGTTCTTGATCGGAGAGGAGTAGCTGCATCATGTTTAGTATCATTGGAATGGTAATGATAAATCCTCTTTACTGGTAAAGTCATATTTAATATTACTGTTGTAGAAATGCCACTTTTAGAAAGTGGGCATTTCTCTGCTCTCATTTCCCTCTCTAGTAGCCTGTCTCCAATACAAGTCTGACCTGGGCTAGGTGACAGCTACACTTGTGCATTCCCACCAGACACCAACAACACAGGATACTCATCTGCACACTGATGGATCTTCCCGGCCAAGAACATTGGGAAGGACTCACACTTACACTTCAGAGGTTAGTAACCATAGTCCACACAAAAGGGGGCTGATTACCTCCTACTGAAAGTCTACAGCTGGGGCTGAGCTGAAGGGGGGACCTATGCACTTCACAGAAAACATTTGAAGTCACCCCCCACATCAAGGACACTTTCTAGTATAAGTATTGGGCCTCTGACCCACTCAGAACAATACACTTCTGAACTGAAGAAACCTGCTGAAGTCAAGACTGCTGTGTGCCAGGATTGCCACCTTGCCAGGACTGACTTTTCCCAGGGACTGCTGCTCTGCCTTGTTGTGTTGCCCTGCTGATCTCTGTCCGGTAGCCCAGGACTAAGCTACTAACCCCAGAGTGACTGCAAGGGGCTGCTGACTTGCCTCAAGTTCTACTAAGGGTCTATGGGACATCTAATACCCCTGAGTGTTTTCATTGCACTTTGCTGCATGCTTATATCAAAAACCCGGAGCAGCTTAGTTGCACTTTGCAGCCCGTTTTGATCATAAACCCCAAGCGGCTTCTTTGCGACTTGCCTTCTGCTTCCATCAGAAACCCCATGCGGCTTCTGTGCCACCGCTGCCCGCTCTATCAAGGATCGCAGAGTGGCTTTCCAGCAGCTCGCCCGCTCTATCAAGGATTGCATGGCGGCTCCCCTGCAACTTGCCCTCTCTATCAAGGATTGCTGAGTGGCTTTCCTGTAGGCCTGCCGTCCGCTTGCCAAGGATTATGGAGTGATTCGACTGCCCTCTGCCCACCTTAACCTTCAAATCCAGTGGCCGCAGCAGTGACTTTCCTGGTGTTGGTGACCCCCCTTAACTGTTCTTCTGCAGTCCTAACAATTTCCTTGCTACTGCGCAGAGGAAAAGCCTTACTGGGGGACATAACATTCAGCCGATCTGACATACGTGCGCACCCTGGATACTCCTGTATTATATTGAGACAAAGCGCACTCATGCCGCGGAGTGCACAACATCATCTTTCGTCCCATATCAAATATCATCATTGTTTTGGTTTGAACTTAAAAAGTGAATATCTCATGATCGCCTGATTGGATTTTTGTCATCTTGGTTTTGATTTATACAGATAAACAAGCGTTATTCTTCTACGCCTGTGTGGAGTCTTTTTGTGGTAACGATTGTGATTACTGTTGTGTTTTGCACAAATACTTTACACATTGCCTTCTACGTTTGGCCTGCCTTCTCTGTGCCAAGCTGCCAGAAGGTGAGCATAGGTTAATTTAGGCTGTGTATCTGACTTTCCCTGAAGAGGATTGTGGTTCCTACTTGGACAGGGTGCACGCCTCTGGTAACTAGAGATCCAATTCCTAACTGTTAGAAATGGGGTCTTTGGTTGGCAGTCAGGTTACCCCCTGTCCAAGCAAGGACCCTCACTCTAGTCAGGGTAAGTCACACACACTCCAAATTATCCTGTGCCCACCCCCTGGTAGCTTGGCACTGAGCAGTCAGGCTTAACTTAGAAGGCAATGTATAAAGTATTTGTGCAATAAATCATACAATAACACAATATAGCACCACAAAAATACACCACACAGTGTTTAGAAAAATACATAATATTTATCTGGATATTTGCAGGTCAAAACGATAAAAAGATGCAATATGAAATTGTAAAGATATCACTGGAAGCGATATAAAGTGTCTTAAGTCTTTAAAAATCAAACAAAGCCTCTTTCAAGCACAAAGTACCTGGTTTGGAGTGAAAAATCTCCACAAAGGGCCGCAGAGGAGGAGATGCATGGCAAATGGTGTGTGCGTCGGTGTAAGGAAATGCCTCCTTGGCATGGTTACCCCCTGACTTTTTGCCTTTGCTGATGCTATGTTTTGAATTGAAAGTGTGCTGAGGCCTGCTAACCAGGCCCCAGCACCAGTGTTCTTTCCCTAACCTGTACTTTTGATTCCACAATTGGCACACCCTGGCACCCAGATAAGTCCCTTGTAACTGGTACCTCTGGTACCAAGGGCCCTGATGCCAGGGAAGGTCTCTAAGGGCTGCAGCATGTATTATGCCACCCTAGAGACCCCTCACCCAGCACAGACACACTGCTTACCAGCTTGTGTGTGCTAGTGAGAACAAAATGAGTAAGTCGACATGGCACTCCCCTCAGGGTGCCATGCCAGCCTCTCACTGCCTATGCAGTATAGGTAAGACACCCCTCTAGCAGGCCTTACAGCCCTAAGGCAGGGTGCACTATACCATAGGTAAGGGTACCAGTGCATGAGCACTGTGCCCCTACAGTGTCTAAGCAAAACCTTAGACATTGTAAGTGCAGGGTAGCCATAAGAGTATATGGTCTGGGAGTCTGTTTTACACGAACTCCACAGCACCATAATGGCTACACTGAAAACTGGGAAGTTTGGTATCAAACTTCTCAGCACAATAAATGCACACTGATGCCAGTGTACATTTTATTGTAAAATACACCACAGAGGGCACCTTAGAGGTGCCCCCTGAAACTTAACCGACTATCTGTGTAGGCTGACTGGTTCCAGCAGCCTTCCACACTAGAGACATGTTGCTGGCCCCATGGGGAGAGTGCCTTTGTCACTCTGAGGCCAGTAACAAAGCCTGCACTGGGTGGAGATGCTAACACCTCCCCCAGGCAGGAGCTGTAACACCTGGCGGTGAGCATCAAAGGCTCACCCCTTTGTCACAGCACCGCAGGACACTCCAGCTAGTGGAGTTGCCCGCCCCCTCCGGCCCCGGCCCCCACTTTTGGCGGCAAGGCCGGAGAAAATAATGAGAATAACAAGGAGGAGTCACTGACCAGTCAGGACAGCCCCTAAGGTGTCCTGAGCTGAGGTGACTCTAACTTTTAGAAATCCTCCATCTTGCAGATGGAGGATTCCCCCAATAGGATTAGGGATGTGACCCCCTCCCCTTGGGAGGAGGCACAAAGAGGGTGTACCCACCCTCAGGGCTAGTAGCCATTGGCTACTAACCCCCCAGACCTAAACACGCCCTTAAATTTAGTATTTAAGGGCTCTCCCTGAACCTAGAAATTAGATTCCTGCAACTACAAGAAGAAGGACTGCCTAGCTGAAAACCCCTGCAGAGGAAGACCAGAAGACAACAACTGCCTTGGCTCCAGAAACTCACCGGCCTGTCTCCTGCCTTCCAGAGAACTCTGCTCCAGCGACGCCTTCCAAAGGGACCAGCGACCTCTGACTCCTCTGAGGACTGCCCTGCTTCGACGACGACAAGAAACTCCCGAGGACAGTGGACCTGCTCCCAAAAGACTGCAACTTTATCCAAAGGAGCAGCTTTAAAGAACCCTGCAAACTCCCCGCAAGAAGCGTGAGACTTGCAACACTGCACCCGGCGACCCCGACTCGGCTGGTGGAGAACCAACACCTCAGGGAGGACCCCCGGACTACTCTACGACTGTGAGTACCAAAACCTGTCCCCCCTGACCCCCCACAGCGCCGCCTGCAGAGGGAATCCCGAGGCTTCCCCTGACCGCGACTCTCTGAAACCTAAGTCCCGACGCCTGGAAAAGACCCTGCACCCGCAGCCCCCAGGACCTGAAGGACCGGACTTTCACTGCAGAAGTGACCCCCAGGAGTCCCTCTCCCTTTCCCAAGTGGAGGTTTCCCCGAGGAAGCCCCCCCTTGCCTGCCTGCAGCGCTGAAGAGATCCCTTGATCTCTCATTGACTTCCATTGCGAACCCGACGCTTGTTCTAACACTGCACCCGGCCGCCCCCGCGCCGCTGAGGGTGAAATTTCTGTGTGGGCTTGTGTCCCCCCCGGTGCCCTACAAAACCCCCCTGGTCTGCCCTCCGAAGACGCGGGTACTTACCTGCTGGCAGACTGGAACCGGGGCACCCCCTTCTCTCCATTGAAGCCTATGCGTTTGGGCACCACTTTGAACTCTGCACCTGACCGGCCCTGAGCTGCTGGTGTGGTAACTTTGGGGTTGCTCTGAACCCCCAACGGTGGGCTACCTTGGACCAAGAACTGAACCCTGTAAGTGTCTTACTTACCTGGTAAAACTAACAAAAACTTACCTCCCCCAGGAACTGTGAAAATTGCACTGTGTCCACTTTTAAAATAGCTATTTGTGAATAACTTGAAAAGTATACATGCAATTGAAATGATTCAAAGTTCCTAATGTACTTACCTGCAATACCTTTCAAACAAGATATTACATGTTAAATTTGAACCTGTGGTTCTTAAAATAAACTAAGAAAATATATTTTTCTATAACAAAACCTATGGGCTGGATTTGTCTCTGAGTGTGTGTACCTCATTTATTGTCTATGTGTATGTACAACAAATGCTTAACACTACTCCTTGGATAAGCCTACTGCTCGACCACACTACCACAAAATAGAGCATTAGTATTATCTCTTTTTACCACTATTTTACCTCTAAGGGGAACCCTTGGACTCTGTGCATGCTATTCCTTACTTTGAAATAGCACATACTGAGCCAACTTCCTACATTGGTGGATCAGCGGTGGGGTACAAGACTTTGCATTTGCTGGACTACTCAGCCAATTCCTGATCACACGACAAATTCCAAAATTGTCATTAGAAATTGATTTTTGCAATTTGAAAAGTTTTCTAAATTCTTAAAAGTCCTGCTAGGGCCTTGTGTTAGTCCCTGTTAGCATTTTCTTTTAGAGTTTAAAAGTTTGGTAAAAATTAGAATTAGATTCTAGAACTAGTTTTAGTTTCTTAAAAAGTATTCCAACTGTTAGAAGCATAATGTCTAATACAGATGTGAATGTGGTGGAACTCGACACCACACCTTACCTCCATCTACAGATGAGAGAGCTAAGGTCACTCTGTAAACTAAAGAAAATAACAATGGGCTCCAGACCTTCCAAACTACAGCTCCAGGAGCTGTTGGCAGAGTTTGAAAGAGCCAACCCCTTTGAGGATGGCAACACAGAGGATGATGATGGTGACTTGGAGGGTGATTCCCCCCCACCAGTCCTATCTAGGGAGAACAGGGCTTCTCAAGCCCTGACTCCACAAATAATAGTCAGAGATGCTGGTTCCCTCACAGGAGGGACCAACAACTCTGAAATCACTGAGGATAACTCCAGTGAAGAGGACATCCAGTTAGCCAGGATGGCCAAAAGATTGGCTTTGGAAAGACAGATCCTAGCCATAGAAAGGGAAAGACAAGAGATGGGCCTAGGACCCATCAATGGTGGCAGCAACATAACTAGGGTCAGAGATTCTCCTGACATGTTGAAAATCCCCAAAGGGATTATAACTAAATATGAAGATGGTGATGACATCACCAAATGGTTCACAGCTTTTGAGAGGGCTTGTGAAACCAGAAAAGTGAACAAATCTCACTGGGGTGCTCTCCTTTGGGAAATGTTCACAGGAAAGTGTAGGGATAGACTCCTCACACTCTCTAAAAAAGATGCAGAATCTTATGACCTCATGAAGGGTACCCTGATTGAGGGCTTTGGATTCTCCACTGAGGAGTATAGGATTAGATTCAGGGGGGCTCAAAAATCCTCGAGCCAGACCTGGGTTGACTTTGTAGACTACTCAGTAAAAACACTAGATGGTTGGATTCAAGGAAATGGTGTAAATGATTATGATGGGCTGTACAATTTATTTGTGAAAGAACACCTATTAAGTAATTGTTTCAATGATAAACTGCATCAGCATCTGGTGGACCTAGGACCAATTTCTCCCCAAGAATTGGGAAAGAAGGCGGACCATTGGGTCAAGACTAGGGTGTCCAAAACCTCCACAGGGGGTGACCAAAAGAAAGGGGTCACAAAACCTCCCCAGGGGAAAGGTGGTGAGACAGCCAAAAATAAAAATAGTAAAGAGTCTTCTACAGGCCCCCAAAAACCTGCACAGGAGGGTGGGCCCAGAGCCTCTTCACAAAACAATCCTGGGTACAAGGGTAAAAACTTTGATCCCAAAAAGGCCTGGTGTCGAAACTGTAGTCAGTCTGGACACCAAACTGGAGACAAGGCCTGTCCCAAGAAAGATACCACTTCTAACTCCCATCCAGCTAAAACTGGAATGGCCAGTCTCCAAGTGGGATCAACAGTGTGCCCAGAGCAAATCAGGTGTCACACTGAAGCTACATTAGTCTCTGAGGGTTGGGTGGATTTAGCCACACTGGCTGCCTGGCCCCCTAACATGCAAAAATACAGGCAGCAGCTCTTAATTAATGGGACAAGTGTAGAGGGCCTGAGGGATACAGGTGCCAGTGTCACCATGGTGACAGAGAAACTGGTTTCCCCTGGCCAATACCTGACTGGACAAACTTATCCAGTCACCAACGCTGACAATCAGACTAAAGTACATCCCATGGCTATGGTAACTTTAGAGTGGGGAGGGGTCAATGGCCTGAAACAGGTGGTGGTCTCCTCAAATATCCCAGTAGACTGTTTGCTTGGAAATGACCTGGAGTCCTCAGCATGGGCTGAGGTAGAACTGAAAACCCATGCAGCCATGCTGGGTATCCCTGAACTGGTGTGTGTCAAGACTAGGGCACAGTGCAAGGCACAGGGTGAAAAAGTAGAGCTGGAGTCTGGAAAAATGGCCCAGCCTACCAAGAGACAAGGAAAGTCAGCTGGGAAACCAGCTGCAACACAACACCAAAAAGAGAACCTCTCTTCTCAGGAAGAAGTTCTGCCCTCTGAGGGAACTGAGCCTATGGAGCTGGAACCTTATCAGGTTGAGCTCTTGGGCCCAGGGGGACCCTCAAGGGAAGAGTTGTGTAAGGGACAAGAAACCTGTCCCTCTCTTGAAGGCCTTAGGCAGCAAGCTGCTGAAGAGTCCAAAGGCAAGAAAAATGGAACACATAGGGTCTATTGGGAAGATGGACTCCTGTACACTGAGGCAAGAGATCCCAAACCTGGTGCCACTAGGAGAGTGGTAGTGCCTCAGGGTTTCAGAGAGTTTATTCTGACCTTAGCCCATGATATTCCCCTTGCTGGGCATTTGGGACAAACCAAGACGTGGGAGAGGTTAGTCAACCACTTCTACTGGCCCAATATGTCCCAGAAGGTTAAGGAGTTTTGCCTCTCCTGCCCCACCTGTCAAGCCAGTGGTAAGACAGGTGGGCATCCAAAGGCCCCCCTCATTCCACTTCCAGTGGTGGGGGTCCCCTTTGAAAGAGTGGGTGTGGACATAGTTGGTCCACTAGAACCTCCCACAGCCTCAGGAAATATGTACATCCTAGTAGTAGTGGATCATGCTACTAGGTATCATGAAGCTATTCCCCTTAGGTCGACTACTGCCCCTGCAGTAGCCAAGGCCCTCATTGGTATCTTTACCAGAGTGGGTTTCCCTAAGGAGGTGGTTTCTGACAGAGGTACCAACTTCATGTCAGCATACCTAAAACACATGTGGAATGAGTGTGGAGTGACTTACAAATTCACTACACCCTACCATCCACAAACTAATGGCCTTGTTGAGAGATTCAACAAGACATTAAAGGGCATGATCATGGGGCTCCCAGAAAAACTCAAAAGGAGATGGGATGTCCTCCTGCCATGTCTGCTTTTCGCTTACAGAGAGGTGCCTCAGAAGGGAGTAGGGTTCTCACCCTTTGAACTTCTGTTTGGCCACCCTGTAAGGGGACCACTTGCTCTTGTTAAAGAAGGCTGGGAGAGACCTCTTCATGAGCCTAAACAGGACATAGTGGACTATGTACTTGGCCTTCGCTCAAGGATGGCAGAGTACATGGAAAAGGCAAGTAAAAACCTTGAGGCCAACCAACAACTCCAGAAGTTGTGGTATGACCAAAAGGCTGCACTGGTTGAATTTCAACCAGGGCAGAAAGTCTGGGTTCTGGAGCCTGTGGCTCCCAGGGCACTCCAGAACAAATGGAGGGGCCCTTACCCAGTACTAGAAAGGAAGAGTCAGGTCACCTACCTGGTGGACCTGGGCACAAGCAGGAGCCCCAAGAGGGTGATCCATGTGAACCGCCTTAAGCTCTTCCATGACCGGGCTGATGTAAATCTGTTGATGGTAACAGATGAGGACAAGGAAGCTGAGAGTGAACCTCTCCCTGACCTCCTCTCATCAGACCCTAAAGATGGCTCAGTAGATGGAGTGATCTACTCAGACACCCTCTCTAGCCAACAGCAGTCTGACTGCAGGAAGGTCCTGCAGCAGTTTGCTGAACTCTTTTCCCTAACCCCTGGTCAGACACACCTGTGTACCCATGATGTGGACACAGGAGACAGCATGCCTGTCAAAAACAAAATATTTAGACAGTCTGACCAAGTTAAGGAAAGCATCAAGGTGGAAGTCCACAAGATGCTGGAATTGGGAGTAATTGAGTACTCTGACAGCCCCTGGGCTAGCCCAGTGGTCTTAGTCCCCAAACCTCACACCAAAGAAGGAAAGAGAGAGATGAGGTTTTGTGTGGACTACAGAGGTCTCAACTCTGTCACAAAGACAGATGCTCATCCCATTCCTAGAGCTGATGAGCTAATAGACAAATTAGGGGCTGCCAAATTCTTAAGTACCTTTGACTTAACAGCAGGGTACTGGCAAATCAAAATGGCCCCTGGAGCAAAAGAAAAGACAGCATTCTCCACACCTGATGGGCATTATCAGTTCACTGTTATGCCCTTTGGTTTAAAGAATGCCCCTGCCACCTTCCAAAGGTTGGTGAATCAAGTCCTTGCTGGGCTGGAATCCTTTAGTGCAGCTTATCTTGATGATATTGCTGTCTTCAGCTCCACCTGGCAGGATCACCTGGTCCACCTGAAGAAGGTTTTGAAGGCTCTGCAATCTGCAGGCCTCTCTATCAAGGCATCCAAATGCCAGATAGGGCAGGGAACTGTGCTTTACTTGGGACACCTTGTAGGTGGAGGCCAAGTTCAGCCACTCCAGCCTAAGATCCAGACTATTCTGGACTGGGCAGCTCCAAAAACCCAGACTCAAGTCAGGGCATTCCTTGGCTTGACTGGGTACTACAGGAGGTTTGTGAAGGGATATGGATCCATTGTGACAGCCCTCACAGAACTCACCTCCAAGAAAATGCCCAAGAAAGTAAACTGGACTGTAGAATGCCAACAGGCCTTTGACACCCTGAAACAAGCTATGTGCACAGCACCAGTTCTAAAAGCTCCAGATTACTCCAAGCAGTTCATTGTGCAAACAGATGCCTCTGAACATGGGATAGGGGCAGTTTTGTCCCAAACAAATGATGATGGCCTTGACCAGCCTGTTGCTTTCATTAGCAGGAGGTTACTCCCCAGGGAGCAGCGTTGGAGTGCCATTGAGAGGGAGGCCTTTGCTGTGGTTTGGTCCCTGAAGAAGCTGAGACCATACCTCTTTGGTACTCACTTCCTAGTTCAGACTGACCACAGACCTCTCAGATGGCTGATGCAAATGAAAGGTGAAAATCCAAAACTGTTGAGGTGGTCCATCTCCCTACAGGGAATGGACTTTATAGTGGAACACAGACCTGGGACTGCCCATGCCAATGCAGATGGCCTTTCCAGGTTCTTCCACTTAGAAAATGAAGACTCTCTTGGGAAAGGTTAGTCTCATCCTCTTTCGTTTGGGGGGGGGGTTGTGTAAGGAAATGCCTCCTTGGCATGGTTACCCCCTGACTTTTTGCCTTTGCTGATGCTATGTTTTGAATTGAAAGTGTGCTGAGGCCTGCTAACCAGGCCCCAGCACCAGTGTTCTTTCCCTAACCTGTACTTTTGATTCCACAATTGGCACACCCTGGCACCCAGATAAGTCCCTTGTAACTGGTACCTCTGGTACCAAGGGCCCTGATGCCAGGGAAGGTCTCTAAGGGCTGCAGCATGTATTATGCCACCCTAGAGACCCCTCACCCAGCACAGACACACTGCTTACCAGCTTGTGTGTGCTAGTGAGAACAAAATGAGTAAGTCGACATGGCACTCCCCTCAGGGTGCCATGCCAGCCTCTCACTGCCTATGCAGTATAGGTAAGACACCCCTCTAGCAGGCCTTACAGCCCTAAGGCAGGGTGCACTATACCATAGGTGAGGGTACCAGTGCATGAGCACTGTGCCCCTACAGTGTCTAAGCAAAACCTTAGACATTGTAAGTGCAGGGTAGCCATAAGAGTATATGGTCTGGGAGTCTGTTTTACACGAACTCCACAGCACCATAATGGCTGCACTGAAAACTGGGAAGTTTGGTATCAAACTTCTCAGCACAATAAATGCACACTGATGCCAGTGTACATTTTATTGTAAAATACACCACAGAGGGCACCTTAGAGGTGCCCCCTGAAACTTAACCGACTATCTGTGTAGGCTGACTGGTTCCAGCAGCCTGCCACACTAGAGACATGTTGCTGGCCCCATGGGGAGAGTGCCTTTGTCACTCTGAGGCCAGTAACAAAGCCTGCACTGGGTGGAGATGCTAACACCTCCCCCAGGCAGGAGCTGTAACACCTGGCGGTGAGCCTCAAAGGCTCACCCCTTTGTCACAGCACCGCAGGACACTCCAGCTAGTGGAGTTGCCCGCCCCCTCCGGCCCCGGCCCCCACTTTTGGCGGCAAGGCCGGAGAAAATAATGAGAATAACAAGGAGGAGTCACTGACCAGTCAGGACAGCCCCTAAGGTGTCCTGAGCTGAGGTGACTCTAACTTTTAGAAATCCTCCATCTTGCAGATGGAGGATTCCCCCAATAGGATTAGGGATGTGACCCCCTCCACTTGGGAAGAGGCACAAAGAGGGTGTACCCACCCTCAGGGCTAGTAGCCATTGGCTACTAACCCCCCAGACCTAAACACGCCCTTAAATTTAGTATTTAAGGGCTCTCCCTGAACCTAGAAATTAGATTCCTGCAACTACAAGAAGAAGGACTGCCTAGCTGAAAACCCCTGCAGAGGAAGACCAGAAGACAACAACTGCCTTGGCTCCAGAAACTCACCGGCCTGTCTCCTGCCTTCCAGAGAACTCTGCTCCAGCGACGCCTTCCAAAGGGACCAGCGACCTCTGACTCCTCTGAGGACTGCCCTGCTTCAACGACGACAAGAAACTCCCGAGGACAGTGGACCTGCTCCCAAAAGACTGCAACTTAATCCAAAGGAGCAGCTTTAAAGAACCCTGCAAACTCCCCGCAAGAAGCGTGAGACTTGCAACACTGCACCCGGCGACCCCGACTCGGCTGGTGGAGAACCAACACCTCAGGGAGGACCCCCGGACTACTCTACGACTGTGAGTACCAAAACCTGTCCCCCCTGGCCCCCCACAGCGCCGCCTGCAGAGGGAATCCCGAGGCTTCCCCTGACCGCGACTCTCTGAAACCTAAGTCCCGACGCCTGGAAAAGACCCTGCACCCGCAGCCCCCAGGACCTGAAGGACCGGACTTTCACTGCAGAAGTGACCCCCAGGAGTCCCTCTCCCTTTCCCAAGTGGAGGTTTCCCCGAGGAAGCCCCCCCTTGCCTGCCTGCAGCGCTGAAGAGATCCCTTGATCTCTCATTGACTTCCATTGCGAACCCGACGCTTGTTCTAACACTGCACCCGGCCGCCCCCGCGCCGCTGAGGGTGAAATTTCTGTGTGGGCTTGTGTCCCCCCCGGTGCCCTACAAAACCCCCCTGGTCTGCCCTCCAAAGACGCGGGTACTTACCTGCTGGCAGACTGGAACCGGGGCACCCCCTTCTCTCGATTGAAGCCTATGCGTTTGGGCACCACTTTGAACTCGGCACCTGACCGGCCCTGAGCTGCTGGTGTGGTAACTTTGGGGTCGCTCTGAACCCCCAACGGTGGGCTACCTTGGACCAAGAACTGAACCCTGTAAGTGTCTTACTTACCTGGTAAAACTAACAAAAACTTACCTCCCCCAGGAACTGTGAAAATTGCACTGTGTCCACTTTTAAAATAGCTATTTGTGAATAACTTGAAAAGTATACATGCAATTGAAATGATTCAAAGTTCCTAATGTACTTACCTGCAATACCTTTCAAACAAGATATTACATGTTAAATTTGAACCTGTGGTTCTTAAAATAAACTAAGAAAAGATATTTTTCTATAACAAAACCTATGGGCTGGATTTGTCTCTGAGTGTGTGTACCTCATTTATTGTCTATGTGTATGTACAACAAATGCTTAACACTACTCCTTGGATAAGTCTACTGCTCGACCACACTACCACAAAATAGAGCATTAGTATTATCTCTTTTTACCACTATTTTACCTCTAAGGGGAACCCTTGGACTCTGTGCATGCTATTCCTTACTTTGAAATAGCACATACAGAGCCAACTTCCTACAGTCGGTTTGGCCCCTTCACACACGGACTTGCGTCGTTATTTTTCACGCAGGGAAGACATTGCGTTGATTTCTGGCGCGCGGACAGTCTCCTCTGTGGGTCGCGGGTTTTCAGACGCCCCGGGGTCTGTGCGTGGAATCCTGGGCTTGTTGTCTGGCTGCGCGTCGTTCCGGTGGGCTGTGCGTGGAATTTTCTCCCTCACGGCAGGCGCTGCGTCGATTTCCTCTCTGGAAGTCGGGTGGCGTTGTCCAGGCGGGCCGTGCGTTGAAGTTCCGGTCGCACCGCAGGCGTCGCGTCGATCTTTTCCTCGCGGGTCGAGCGGCGTCTTTCCGGGTCGGCATGCGGTGAATTTTTCACCGCGGAGCAAGCTGTGCATCTAATTTTTCAGCGCACAAGGAGTCCAGTTGAAAGATAGAAGTCTTTTTGGTCCTGAGACTTCAGGGAACAGGAGGCAAGCTCTATCCAAGCCCTTGAGAGCACTTCTGCAGCAAGGCAAGAGTTCAGTAAGGCAACAGGGCAACAGCATGGCAGCAGTCCTTTGTAGAAAGCAGTCAGGTGAGTCCTTTAGGCAGCCAGGCAGTTCTTCTTGGAAGGGTGCAGGTTCTGGTTCAGGTTTCTTCTCCATCAAGTGTCTGAGGTGGTAGGGCAGAGGCCCTGTTTTATACCCAAGTGTGCCTTTGAAGTGGGGGAGACTTCAAAGAGTGGCTTAGAAGTGCCCCAGGTCCCCTTTCAGTTCAATCCTATCTGCCAGGGTCCCAGTAGGGGGTGTGGCAGTCCTTTGTGTCAGAGCAGGCCCTCCACCCTCCCAGCCCAGGAAGACCCATTCAAAATGCAGATGTATGCAAGTGAGGCTGAGTACCCTGTGTTTGGGGTGTGTCTGAGTGCATGCACAAGGAGCTGTCAACTAAACCCAGCCAGACGTGGATTTTAAGGCACAGAAAGATTTAAGTGCAAAGAAATGCTCACTTTCTAAAAGTGGCATATCTAGAATAGTAATATTAAATCCAACTTCACCAGTCAGCAGGATTTTGTATTACCATTCTGGCCACCCTAAATATGACCTTCCTACTCCTTTCAGATCAGCAGCTACCACTTCAACAATGTATGAGGGCAGCCCCATTGTTAGCCTATGAAGGGAGCAGGCCTCACAGTAGTGTAAAAACGAATTTAGGAGTTTTACACTACCAGGACATGTAAACTACATAGGTACATGTCCTTCCTTTTACTCACACAGCACCCTGCTCTAGGGGTTACCTAGGGCACACATTAGAGGTGACTTATATGTAGAGAAAGGGGAGGTTTAGGCTTGGCAAGTACTTTTAAATGCCAAGTCGAAGTGGCAGTGAAACTGCACACACAGCCCTTGCAATGGCAGGCCTGAGACAAGGTTAAGGGGCTACTTAAGTGGGTGTCACAACCAGTGCTGCAGGCCCACTAGTAGCATTTAATCTACAGGCCCTAGGCACATACAGTGCACTTTACTAGGGATTTATAAGTAAATTAAATAGTCCAATTGGGTGTGATCCAAGGTTACCATGTTTAAAGGGAGAGAGCATATGCACTTTAGCACTGGTTAGCAGTGGTAAAGTGCACAGAGTCTAAAAGCCAGCAAAAACAGTGTCTACAAAGTGGAGGGAGGCAGGCAAAATGTTAGGGGTGACCACCTTAAGACTGTCAGGTCTAACACTAACACTCCGTTTTTTACAGTAAGCCTATAAGTAGGCAACTTCCATCATGCTCAGTCAACGGTAGCAGCTGAGGCCAAACTCCACAGGCATGGAGGATGCTTGACTCTCTACATAAGGATTGTAGCAGATATCACATTCTATCAGTGTGGAATAAGTTTCAAAGTATGAGCGTATGAAGCAGGTGACAGGCTAGCTGCATTTAGGCTGCAGATCTCATTCTCAGTTTTTGCCTGGAGAATATCTCCGGTGTGGTTTGTGTGCGGCAGATCATGTGCTGTTTGGATGTTGCAGACCTCAGGTTGACTGTGTGCAGCTGTCCTCAGGATCTATGTGTGTATAACGCAAGAGGGTGATCGTAATATCTAAAGAAGAGATAGGTGCAGTGCAAGACACAACCGACATACAGCTGCCCAGAAACAACAAGAACAGGCAAACTTGCACCTATATTGAGCTTAAAATCTGTTGCACATCCTCGCTAAATGCAGACCATTCTGTTTTGGAATTCCTGTATGCTAACATGTCGGCAAAGTGCACTGAACTGGCTGTGTAGTGGTGTGATCATGCTCTGTAGAATACCCAAACGAACAAGGAGATGGAATCCCAGGCCTGCTACACACAAACAATTTGAGGCCTGCTACTTGCAGAGTGAGGATGAGTCCAGGAGCCTACTGCACACAGAATTATGCCTACAGTACACAGATTGTCCGCTCTACAGTGACCGAGTCTGAATCATCGGGCTTGTTGCATACATCCTGATGCACACAAGCAAGGCCGTATGCATACCAAATTGCCCTTAATGGTGGCTCACACTTAAGGGCATCAGGGCTAAGCACAGCTTGTTTCTGCAACTTTTTTATTATACCAGTAGTGGATAGCAACCTATTTTTCACTGCTGGTATAATACAAATGCAGACCCGTATTTCAGTCAGAAGTAGTACACTAGTCTGATGGGTGCTGTAGGTGCTTCTATGTGCCTGACAGATTTTCCAGAGCTGCTGAAGTCCCAGTGATGCCCTCACGGCGCCAGACAAGCCTCAGGGCATCCCATTAGCGGCATCTTTCAGTGTCACTGGTACAGGTAGCCTTGGACGTTTTAAGATTAAACGCTACATTGCCCGGGGCGACTCTTCGCTGTCACCTAATCCTCTCCCATCTTGTGACATGACCGAGTGAGGTGGAGAAATAAGGAACTGAGAGCAAGGGCGCCCATATCACTGCACAGAGTGCAACTTTCACTTTCCTGCTTCAGTGCTAGAGGCAGGATGAAGCAGTGTTCCAGCTTTGAGAGTCTACCCATCGCTAGCAGCCAAAGTGGACCAGGGCCGGAAGGTGACGGTAAGTAAAAAAAAAAAGTGAATTATTCTGAGTGTATGTTGAATGACTGACAAACGGACTGATTGCAAATAAGTGGCCATAAGCAGCACTATTACTGTGAGTAAGAATTAATGAGAAGTAATCCCAATTTACGCCCCCTCCCCCATATGCTCCCCCTCCAGAAGGCAAGATGGTGGCTATCCAGGTCTGAGGGCCAAAAGATGACTGAGGAGTTCTAGAAGATCAAAAAGGAACAAGACGTGCCATAGAATAACAGTTTGAAACAATACTGGAATGAAACAAGACTGAAGGTACCCACAGGACTCAAATACAAAAGAATTAGAAGAAAAGTGGATAATAGATCCAAAGGGGTGATGAACTAGGGGTGAGCAAAATTAGCATAATTTGCTTTCGCTTGATTGTGTGAACGTTTAGCAATTTACGTGAAACTAAGCGTAATGCAAACCCATCTTGCCTTGCTATATTTGTATGTGAAATGCATTCTCACATCAAATATTTTGTCCAAGGACATATTTAGCAAAAGCATTGTGAACAACATCCGTTTGCGTTCTGTTGTTCCCTTATATCCATTTACCATGAACGGTGTAGTATTTGCCACTGCGAGTCTTACCTTGTGCTCTGACAGTTTGAACAACACACGGACACAATGCTGATTTTCTACCGGCGTGTTTGGGTGCGGCCCAAGTGGGTTTGATAACGGCACCTCTGTGTCCTTCACTCCTCCGTTCGCGCCTTACTGAGCCTTCCCGACCATGCCGTGTTTATTTATACTCAGGCCCCTGACCTCGGGGCAAACCACAGCACACCTAAACACAGGTGTGACCAAATGACTGTACATAGGTGCGCCTGAGGGATTCACTCCGGGCCTTGCCCCTGTATTGTTGGTGGTGTCAGTGACCGGTTGCGTCACCGTTCGCTGTAAATTATCACAGCAGATCGTGCATAATTACACGAAGTGATGTAATAGCATAATTTTCGTATTTTCACGTAACAAGCAAAATGCAAAAATATCGGAATTGTGTTTAGTATACTGCTATAATTTGTCGCCCAGTCCTACAATGAACAAAGTCGAAAAATAACGCATCAGCTGCTTTGCCATTCAGAGATCTGATCTTTAATTACCCTTTTCATAATGAAAAAACATGAACAGGAAATTATGTAAAAAAAACAGGAAGTTAGGCAGCCATGTTGGACTTGGAATTGGCAGTACATAGGAAACTAGGTGGCTATCTTACATTTGGAATTGTGGTGGAAATGAAAGCATGATCTGGAGTAGGGAAAACACTACAACATACACACCACACTCTAGCTGCTATTTCTCTAGGACTTTCAAGCTGCCTCCATTCTGTCTGGAAAATATCAAGATCACTGTGTTACTAAGAAGCAGAAGAGCTGGAACGTGCCATACTTCAGAAAAGGGAAAACACACCCAGCATCTAGCTCAACAGAGAGAAGAGGAGCATATAGTGGTTCCCTTCCTCATTATGTGAGTATGACCCCTCCTCTCCTCTAAGGAGTGGTAGTAGCACTGTCCCAGCCCACAGGCGCAGCAGTTTAATGGAGTGAGATTGAGTAAAAATAAGTAAAACAAACTGAAGAATGAGAGAGTAAGAGTGTGAGTGAGAGAAAAGTGAGCGAATGAGTATGATACAGCGTGAGAGTACAAAGGCACATAAGCGAGTGAGAATATGTCTGACTGAGTGAACAAATGTATGTATGAATGAGTGAGACTCTGTGTGTGAGAATGTCATGTTGGTTTGTGTTATGCTTGTGAATCTGCCACTGGGTCTGGTATACTGGAGATAATTCTTGACTAACAGAGGCATCCATGACCAAATTCTTGCATATTGGAGATAAATCTTGGCATAAGGGGTACTCATTGCAAGTTGCGAATACTAGATGTATTTCTTAGCACATAGAACACCCTTTGCAAAATTCTTGTGCCAGCACACTGGATGTAATTCATGGCAAAGTAGAACCCAAGGAAAAATACTGGTGTTGCCATATTGGAAGTATTGGAAGTAATCCTCGGCATAAAGGTCACCATGACAACATACACCGGCTCTGGTACAATAGAGGTAATTATTGACATACTGGGGGCAACATCTGGGGAGAATCCTTTTTCATTTGCTTTGCACACCTTGAAGATACTTCAGTATTTAATAAGTGCCCTTTCAGAGACTATGGCCCTCATTACATACATGGCAGGATGCCCCGCCGCCAACCGTGGTGGTGGTCAACAAAAGACTGCCAGTGTTGGCAGCCAGTGATGGCGGCGGAGCAGCATCCAGGGAGCCCGTTCCCACCCAGAGCAGCACAACGGATAAGGTAAGTGCTGTCCGAGAGGGAATTGGGGAGGTGTGTGTGTGTGAGTGTGTGAGAGCATGGGGGTGTGCGCGGGTGTCTGTGGGGGGGGGGATGTGGGTCTGAGTGCATGTATGCATGTGTGCATGTCCGTGAATGTGGATGTGGGGGGATGGCGCTTGGGGGTCCTGTATTTAGGGGTGGGCGGTGAGGGATGGTGAGGGTCGGTGTGGAGGGAGCTGCATGGGGTTTTGGTGGTGGAGGGAGGGGGCTGTTCTATGGGCTTGTGGGGTTGGGTAGGGATAGTTGAAAGGGGCGAAGGGGCCAGGCATGTCACATACAGGTGACAGGAATGATTATTCCTGTCACCCGTGTGCTTTCCGCCAGGGTTTACCTGGTGGGGGTATTCGTCAGGGTATCCCTGGTGGAATAGGGATCATAAACCCACCACCTGGCTGAATGTGCTCACAGTCACTTAGCGGTGGACTGTGGCCTGGCGGTGGGTGGTAGTGAACTGGCTGCTTTGCAGCGAGTTTACTACTATGTTCAGAATATGGAGGTCTAAGCCGCCATGTTCATAATGAGGACCTATATTTTTGGGGCAAATTTATTTGAAAACGGTGCTTCAAAATACACCAACTCTAATATTTTAAACATTTGTTTGCTGGCGAGACAGCCCCGACTCCTCATCTCTCCAAGACGAATGATGGATGTTTACTAGAATCCAGGGCAAGTGTTAAACAGCAACTATTTCAAAGATCACCAGATGCTGCTGATATTGAGTAGCGCTGCCTGTGATGTACATGGTGCGGTGTCACTATCAAACAGTCGTGGCTGGTGACTGGGCAAAGTAGGAGGGCGGGGAGGAACAAAACAAAAATAAAGTATATGTGTGTATATATATATATATATATGTATATATATATATATATATATATATACGTATATATGTATACATATACACATGAAAATAAACTTACCTTAAAGTCTTCACTGCACTCCAGGCACAGGCTCCCAGCCTGACCTGTGCCAATCATGACGTTGTTCATAGCAGCGTTGTGATTGGCTGGAGTGCCATAGCTGCTCTCTCCAACTCAGCGACACAGTGCCAGGCTGGAGAGAACCCTTGTGCGCATGCGTGTTTGGCCGGCCTGAGATGGCTGTCCAAACATACATGCACATTGAGTGGAGTGCTCTGTGCACTCCCCTCACTGATCGTCACCCCAATGGCTCGCCCCTTTTAAAATAAAACAATAGTAAACACCATTTATTGTTGTTTTATTTCTAAAGGTTTGCAGCTCCTGCTGCTGCTGCCTTGGGGGGGGGGGGGTGGTTTGGGGGGGTTGCCCTGCTATCAAAGGGAATTTTGCACAGTTTTTCCCCATGAATCATGTAAAATTTGAGTAGCTGATACTTTTTCTACATTTAACCTACTTTGTGTGTGTGTGTGTGTGTCTGTTACTCGTTATTTGTATATGGGTGTGTGTTTGGGAAGATTGCTGTGCTGCTGCCTGTGCTATTCTTGTTTTGTTAGAGAAGCTTTCACACAACCGTTACTGGTCTATTAAGCAACATAGATACAGTGACAGGCATTACATTTCCAGACACAGGCCCTCATTATGACTTCGGCGGAAGGAAACGCCTGTCCACCGAAGCCAGGCGGTCAGAAAACCGCCAGTGCGGTGATCTGACCGAGAGAGCTTTCAAGAGTTTCCTGCTGGGTCAGCAGGCAGAAACTGAGTTTCCGCCCGCCAGCCCAGCAGGAAACAGTGCACAACAATGACACCGGCTCATAATAGAGCCAGTGGCAATGTTGCAGTGCGTCGGATTCAGCAGCACATGTCGTGCTTTTCACTGTCTGCTGGCCATAGGGGCCCCTGCACTGCCCATACCAAGTGTGGAACTTCCATGTAAAAGCCGGCGTTGAGGGGACTCGTAATCCCCAGGGCAGTTACCCAGCGCTGCCCTGCCAGATTAAGACCACCGACACTGCCAGTCCAACCGTGGCGCTTTCACCACGGTCATAATGTGGAGTCTGGATCGTCACATAGGCAGCAGTCCGACCACCACCGCAAGTTTGACAGTCCTAGGACTGCCAGACTCATAATGAAGGGCACAATGTTTAAAACTTTGATCTTCGGATATAAAATTTGTGATTGATTATTTATTTATTTCTTTCTTGGAGTAGTGGGATAGTGTATGAAACAAGTACTGATTCCCTGTGTCCTGCATTTCATACACTGTTCGGTCAGGTCAGATATTTGATGGGTACATGGACTTTCCCATGCAACTACTAGTAGATTTTGACACAGAACACTATCTTCTTACCCTTTAATTGATTAATGTAAGCATCATTTTTAGTTCTCACCTACTAGAGAGTGTGTGCACTGTCTGTTGCGAGACACGTTGTCAGCTTACAGTGGGCTTAGTAGCCATTCATTTTTTACCATTCGCTGGCTTCATTGACACTCTCATTTGCTTGCTTCTTATTTGTTAGCTTGTATTGACTTTACTTCCTTTTTGAGAGTTTTTCCTTCTACTTGAGCATGAATTATGTTTCTTTTTGTTTAAGCACTTTACAAGAATGTATTTGTTTTACATCGCTCTCTCGTGTACTTCCCCCCTGTTGCTCTTTGCCCATAAGCTTCTTCCCACCCCTCTCCATGCAGTGCTCACACCATATGCTTCTCTCCCTCTGCTTTCCATGTGCTTCTTCCCCCAGCTCAACTTTTAACTCTCTCTTGTCTCTTTGCTTACCCTCTGCTCCACATTTCTCACTTTCTGTTTGCTTCCTTCCCTACACCCTGTGCTGCTTACCAACACCCGTGCACCCATGGTGTTTCCGCCCGCCCACTGTGTTACATCTTCCTACCCTCTTGTTTGTTCCCCACTCCCACTTTCTGTGATTCCAATGCTCCCACCTCTTTATTGCTTCCCCCACCCACATTCATCTTTAACCAAATGCTCGATCTACTGTTTTATTTTCTTTTTCCTTACCAATCCACGCGGTTTGGTAAACAGAAAGAAAATAAATCACACAATTTTATATGCGTTGCATGTACAAACACCTTCATGGTTTTAGCCATGACCCACAGCATCGTTGATACTGTAAAGCACAACTAAAACCACGGGCAAAGGCAATAGGTCCAAAGGTGTGAACTACTGGCTTTATCAATGCCTTTTCAAAAGTGTATTCTTGTTAGAGGCAGTATGGTTTGTTCCCTGTGGTCTCTTCCAATAGCAGAGTGATAGGTGGGCTAGAATGTGTCCAGCCAGACCAGAATGTGCACGACACACAGAAAGAAGCATCTAGGTGGGTACACTTTTGTTCAGAATTTAAATGATCATTTCTGCATCTATTTAATTCTTTGACTCAAAGCCACAATGCCCCACATGTGATTGTCATTCAGTCAACGCTGCTAATCCGTTCATTTCTCTGAGCTGGTGTGTGGCAATGGAGCCAGAGGAGCCCATTTTCCTCCTCAGATTTCAGATTCGGGGGGAGCCTGCCCAGTGGGTTCCTTTAATAAGAATTCTATGTTTACATTCATGCTTTAATCATGCTCTATGTGTTACGCCCCTTTCCCCCCGGCACTGTCTTGCTAATCAATGTGTGAACTACTAGGATCAGGGCTGCCTGCTGTCCAGTAGCCCTTCATCTCTGGCAAACTCTTTCCACTGAGCAATTCCAAGGGCATATGTTATTCATTCTACCCTTTAACTCTGTTCTCTTTACCCCCCTCCACTCTCTTATTTTTTGTACCTCTTCCCTCCCCGTTGCAAGCCCCCTACTTTCCAGACCCTTTTTGTCTCTCTTTCTTTTCTTCCTTTCACCACTATTTTATATTTTTTCCTTTTAATTCAACATACTTTGTGAACATGGTCATCATTTGTCATCATGCAGCCGGTCCCTAGTTGTAGCCCACAACTTGTTAATCTAATTCATATGCAACATTTCACTGCTTCTCGTGCCAATATGCAGAATTATAGATGAGTAACAGTGAATTTAGGGAATGTTTTTCACCAAGGGATTCTGAGAGAAGTCAGATAGACAACGAGAACGAAGTTTGAGTTGTCTGTGATGTCACTCTGAACACTGTATAGTTTTATTGCACATCTGGCCCAAACAATCATCAGCCATGCTCTCAGCTGCTAGCAGTGGCAGAGACGTAATGGGGATATGCATAATGTGGCCTCTGTTATGTACCCCATCCCAAAGGTTAACAAAAATACCTACTATCCTTGACCAATACCCCCACCACCTTCCCTGTCTTCCTTCCTTCTCCTGCAGCTAGGCTTTCTGATTTTAGTCTAAGCAGATAAGCAGTGTTTGTATATTTGGTAATCTGCTGTGTATTCACCTAGGAGCAACACAGCACAGCAAAGAATCTGATGGCAGGTACTGAATAAACGGGGTAGCAGAAGCAAGAGCAGACCTTAGACAAACACACTGGCCCTCATTACAACCTTGGCGGGTGGCTGAGGCCCATAGATTTTTTTCTCAAATATTTTAAGTTCCAGGCTCAGCAGGCATAGATGTGCTTTACTGTGGAAAAGGGACTCCTGAGAAAAAGACTCGAAAAGGAAATCTTCCCTTGTATTGGTTCAGAGTGTGCTTAAACCCAAATCTCATTCAATCATGATAATGGGCTCAACCTCCCTTCTTAGAACCTCTGTGCATATAAGGACAAAGCTAGCATGTAGTTAGATCCAAATCCCGCTTTTATTGATCAAAGACGTGCAGGAGTACAATTTCTCAACATATGTTATGTCCATCTCTGTGGAATATGGTGAGCACCGTCCCACTGAGATCTTGCAGACTACCGTCCACCCACTTAGGAGCACAGCTACACACACGAAAGCAGCCAATTAAATTTGGGGTGAGGAGAATTGGCCAGACCCACTGAACAATAAAATAAGCGTGCGTCAACTGATACTAGGCTCACAGGTTTTAGTAACAAGCAGGAGGAAGGTCCGCATCATATTGGCACCTTTGCGATTCAGCGGCATGGACATCACTCTCTTCTCAGTGGGCCCTCATCAGTTAGGCCTGGTTGCTCTTTATCAGTGCAAAGCAAAAGATCCAGAATTAAAAAGGGGATGATCAGCCCTTGGAATGTACCACATTACTTCAGCTGAGGCCATGACATCGCTGATGGACTTTAATCAGTCTGGAGGTTGCAGGCTTTGCGTGGACCTTCTGGCAGAGCTTCCATAGCTAGAGAATGGAAGCTGTTGAGACAACCGGTCAGTTGCTTGCAGTGGTTTTGAACAGCACCATCTGAGGAATGTATATTTAGAAGAGGTGGAGGCACTGGAAGTGTGGAACAAATAATTATGCGTCTTTTTATTAAAATTTTATTAAAATTTCTTGGGCACTCAGCTTAGGTCTTTGGGTATGGATGGCTCTCATTGACATAATTACATTAAGCCTTAGACAAGACGTCAGGAGTTGGAAGTCCAGTTTCTCCACAAAGTTCCATATTTTACATTTCAAAGTCAAAACACTTGACACCGATGATATTGTATAGTTTCTTTACAACATTTGAAACAAAATGACAACCTTTGTCACGCATGTGCTTGACAGGCTGTATGAACCATTGGATAAAGGCCAATCAAAATCTTTGAGCCACTGCAATCACATTCATATTGATACATCCGTCTTAGAAAACATAAACAATAACCAACACATATTGATAAATTCAGAATCAGAGCATATGAATGATGTAATTTGGAGGCACACAAACGGACCCCACTGGGCTTGATGGGCCACTCTGATAGTTTTGAGACATTTACCAACAGTGAATGCTTGACAGGTAGTATCTGAAATACAGTACTATTCGACCTTAGAAGAGAAGTGAGGAGCAAACTAGTGAGTGTTACCAGCAAATATATTCCTGCCTAAGTTTACATGTGCAATACCATGATACATATGAGGAAGGGAGCACTTTCCAAAAATCATAAAGTAGTGACCGTTGCCAAGTACTGCTGGAGCAGAAATCACTTATATAATAAATAACATTAAGTTTCGGCTTTGCTACTGGAACCCAGGCAATGGACCTTTGAGGATTTGCATGAGACAAATGAAGGCTGCCATCAAAAACATTAATAAGTTAATTAATTAATACGTAATATATTGAAGGCATTTCTATTGGGAGTCAATGATGAGAGTTTTAATGAAGGTTAATTATTTTTATTTTTGAAACTCATAGTTTCTCATCTTTATTGGCAAATCCAAATCATATCTTCAAGGTTTACAAACCAAATATAATCAGAACAATGCATAAAAGGCAGTCCATACAAATTACTTAACAATAAACAGTTCATAAATCAAAGAAGTGAAAGCATTTGAAAACTCAGTAACTTCTAGAGAAAATAAGTTTCAATTGAAGTCTAGAGTTGAATTCTAAGTGTAAAAAATGAAGGAGATCAAAGTGAATCCGAGTATTAGCTCAGAAAGCATCTGTGAGAGACCACTGTAACTGCCAAAGCAAAATCTCCTGAATATTTGTTACATTTCAATAGAAAAATAAAATAAATAAATAAATTGCAGTCCAGGAGCTGAGGAGCTTAAAAAAGTCAACCCACCCCATTCATCTTAAACCTAGGAACTAGAAAAAAAACATTCTCCCAAGGAAAGCCCACTTATGGTATCGCTAATGCTGATGATGTGAAGAGAAGGGGGAGGTCGTTGATACAGCAACAGATTTCTACTGACTGCTATCCTCCCATCAGTGTGTCTGCCATAGAAGAACAAACAACATATTTATGTAATGATCTAGGGGACATATATCATTGCAGTGGGATGTGTTTGACCTAAAGGTCAAGCTCTGTTGTAACACACTAGCTAGATTTGATAAAGAGATCTGGCTCAGGCAACTATATAATAAATGTGTTACAACTCTTGGAGGGTAAGCACTTTTTCTGTGAAAGCACACACATTCTTCCCAATCAAAGTGTGTACTCCTGTCTACCAAAATCTGGATGGAGTCAAAGCCTCTCTTTGTAGAATTCCTGAAAGCTCGTTTGTAGGTTCATCACATAAGGTACAGCAAGAGCTGCAGTTATCAGGCCAGACCTAAAAATGAGAAGCTTCAGCATCATTTTGCTTCTACAGGAAGCCCATTCTGCTGCAGACAAGGGAGCCACAAAGATGCAAGTGGCAGCACCATGTCCCTAGTTCACCATCCCATGGCTAAACAGAATCTCAATTCCTACCTGCTGCCCTCGTGCTATCCGCTGCCTGCTAATTAGCCCCAGGCCTCTAGCAATGCCCTGCTGCAATGGACCCTTCACGATGTCTGCTGACTCCTCCTGCCAAATGTTTGTTGGTGATATATTTTGATACTCTCTAGCTATTCAATTGTTGAAAGCCCTCAGTACATGATTGATTTCTAAATTACCCCTGCAGGAAGCTTTAAAGAGACTATATTAGTTGACTGTAAACTATGTTGAAGAGAACTGTAAAAAGAATACCGAGTTCTTGCTGGTGCACCCGCGGCGCTCCTCTACCTCGCTTCGGGTTCGGGAACCACAAGCGCGCAGGGGAGACAACCTTACCCTATCTCACCTTCTGAACACAGTTAGATCTTAGGACTTAATGAGGCGTGTAGTAGTCAGAATCCATTCAGCACAAATCAACAACACAGAATACCATGAATAATTTCACACTAAATCAAACCTTAAACTAAATAAAGTTTCAAAGCTTTATTGCAATCCCAATATCAAGGTAACGCATATGGTGCCCAAAGCTAAATTATAAACATAGAGGAAAACCATAGCCTGACTGAAATATCTAAAGAGATTTAACCTACTAAACATTAATACTGTTAAACACTCTAAAAAAAGACATAAATTATCAAAACCACAATATGCACATTAAATTCAGATTTTAAAGCAGATGATGGTGACATCAGTAAATCATCAAAATTCTGTTAATAAAATTCAAATTTCAGGACTTGGCCTTTCCAGTCACTATCACTAATTTGGACTTGCATGTGTGGGAACGGGCCAACACATACGGGCAAAGCGAAACGAAAAGGACAAAATAATTTGAAAAATCATCTAACTAGGGCAACTCACTATAAAAATATGCTGGTCTAAATACCTAAGCTGAAAAGGAAACAAGCAACAAAATGTAATTATACCTCTTCTCATGGGGCAGCAGACAGGATAGCTCATCAGATGAGAGTTCACCTTCTCAAAGCATCATGAGACAGTAGCGTGAAGATGGTGTAGAACAAGGGCTGCACATGGGACAAGTCAGTAGTTCAGAATTTATTGAGCATAATAGAACTGAACAGCATAAGCAAATGGGGCAATTAAATATAACTTTATTCATCAGAAGTTAGCTAGAGGGTGAAGGTATTCAGAAGAAAAAGAGAGAGCATCCAGACTGTCTCTAGCAGAGAGTGACTAAATGGAACTAGACAAAGCATACAGACTCAGGGTAAAAGACAGACTCTCCCCAAGTTCCAAAGTCTATCACTAATAAGAAATATCCATAGTCCTCTTGATTGGTCCTTCAGGTGGGCTCATCTTACCCACAAGATTTGGTGTCCAATAGCTGTCGGTGGCACCATCAAGTTGCAACTATTCTGGATTTTCTCAGAAAAATACGTTGTCATTTTAAAGATTTCATACAGTTCTGACAAAATATTAGGTTTTCTAATTGTTTGTTACTTCAGAATCATTTATTTTACGATACTCAGGATGGGCTAAACAATATTCATATGGGAATCATGAATTTCCTGTCTTGTTCAACAGCGAGAACAAATATTTGTATATAATTAGCATTGAAACATGTTCCTCACCTTCAATACAATGGGAGATTCAATATCAGTCAGCAACCTAAAGAAGGAATTCAGGTCAGTGGAAACAGAATTAAGCAAGTAGTTTTCCTCTACTGCTGCAAAAATGAAACTTCAGGCCGAGTTCAGCTAAGAAAGCCTATATACACATTAAAACAATTAATAAACATAAACCTTACACTTAAAATCAAATATGCAAAGAAATTATTTAATTGCAAACATCATTTGCCACTTATTAAAACAATTTAAAGGTACATTTAATTTTCTTATGCACACATGTAACTCATGTTAATAAAATTAATTTAGATTGATATAAATATGATTAATTCATGTTCATTAAATACTCATTATATGCTTAATTTCTGTTTCTCTTAAAATAATACTTTCATCATTAATTCATGTCAGTAACCCACTCAAATATAAATGCACAATATCTTCATGTTAAAACGTGATGTCAGAATACGAATGGCGGCCACATGTCCACCATAATTTAAACGTGCACATGTTACATTTACACGTTAATTTCTCTGTTAGACATTTTAAATAAAAATCAATTTGATAGCACATGCTAACGTCTATGGCACTAATGTATTGGTACAATTTGATCTCTGATTCTTGATGTTGGTCTGATCACAATGAGTCTTATCTACTTGCTTCCATACTTCCCCCTTCCAGAAACACTCAGTTTGATTCTTTCCCTCCAATGTAGAAACAGGATGGAAATGAACATTTGAACATTCATCCATTTCATAAACACCCAGCCACACGCAACAAGCTTATCATATAATCGAATCTCCAACAAAACATGAAATATTCTCACATGCTGCCTGCTAATTGCCACAACTCACAAGCAATAATGGATTCCTGTGCAGGAGAGAATCATTTTAAACCAGGGCAAAAAGTTGCCAAACCCGAGCAACCACTGCAAGGCCATACTAACAGCAGAAAGTATGCCATCCCAGGAAATGCAAAAAAACAGCCACACCCAACAAGCTTATCATACATTGTTTCTCAAATAACAAAATATCAAACATCCTCACAATGCCTTTTAATTACCGCAACTCACAAGCAACCATAGATTACTGCCTGGGCACCAAAGTGAACCACATAGGTAAAAGAGTGGCCCGAATTTGCAAACTGGGACAAAGAGATGCCCACAGCTCCAAATTGGGACATAGGCCTAGTATACATTTTAATTATGCTGGAGTAATCAGAGTCATTTCAGTAATTATAGATGACTCATGTGATGTGAAATTACCGAAATTACCTGGTTACATCAGCTTGAGTATTTAAGAGCAATTTCGGGCAAAAATCCTACATGAACAGGACAGGAACAATGGAATATGTGAAAGCGAGAGGCTGCAGCTACTGCTGTTCTTGCAGCATTTAGGGTTATTTTCTAAGCACAAAATGTGATCACTGTCCCATTTAGGATGCAAGGGTGCATTTTGCAGAAATGCGTTAAAGGCCAGATTGTGATGAAGCAGAAAAAGAAAGACTAACAAATATTCATATATCATGTAAACAAAATCGTATAAGGTAGTGTGATTTTAGCAAAGAAAAATAATGTATGTGGGAAATTGTGCCCACGGGGTAGTTCGCCATTATTATAAACGGGCTTAATCAATCATGAAGAACTGGAAATGTAGTAATCCGTCATAATTGCAAATGTATTCTATGATTTTCTTTTTGAAACTGTTTTATGCTTAGCTTAAATTTAGCAGAGGCTTTGGCCTAGTTGCCTGGTCTCAAATTTTAACTGCGTGGTTTTCACTTGAATTAACAAAACGTATATTTTACTTTAAGGTTGTATTTTTCCAGTAGAGATGACTAATATACTTATTTCAAGGTTTCGTGCTAGGCTAGTTTCATCCCCTTTGAAGCAAGGTCAGCTTCTGCAGGTGCGGACAATGAAGACACTGATAGGGAATTAATTGGCAAACTTTGTTTCAACTTGTGTTCCAAGGCCCCAAGGACACCTTATGCATAAATGGGTGCTAAGAGAAAGACACTATTCATTGGTCAGATTGAAGCCACCCTATGAACCCTCCAATGGAAGACCCTGAAGAATTTGGAATGTTTCTTACTTAAACCCACCGGACAAAGAGAAGTCAGCCATTTTTTACGATGCCATTTTGAAGTCTGATCCAAGACGCCATTTTGGGACGAGCCCTTGATGCCCTTTCTCTGTCGCAGAGAAAGAGACTTTAAAGAATTCTCACCCTAGAGACTTTAACTTTGCTCCGTCCTGTCCATGTAGTAACTTTTGCCCCATTCTCCTTGCTGCCGCAAGGAAACTTGCTTTAACTTTGCCCCCTTGAAATCTGCCCCATGCTGATCGAACCGTTACCTGAAGGACGAAGAATTTTCTTGAACGCTGATTGTATTTGGTAAATATGAAAGGATAATTGTATTATGCATTGTGTTTTCCTTCCTAGGTACCAACTGCTTATTTTGATAGGGCCCAAGGTAGGAGTTTCCTAAATTTGTATTAACTAAATTCATTTTGCAAGAAGCCCCACATGCCAATGCTAATTAGAGGTTACTTGAGGTATTCACTTGATGCACCATGCTAAATTGAAATCTTGTTATGCTGACCGATGTATGCGATTAGTCAAATTCAGTTGCTTATACTAGTGATTTGTATTGCTATAACCGAGTGCATTATAATCCAGATTTTGCGTAGATTGCATTTCTTCCGCCGCTATGGACAGATAGTAATGTTCGTATATGTATACCATTTGATTTTGAGACCCACTTATATCATGCTAGCTTTGTTAATATTGGGAAATAAATTCATTAACTTCTAATAAACTGGTGTGGTTATTCATGACTGAAAGTTTATGGTGCTTCGAAATACCGATTGTTATTGATTCTTAATTAATTTAGTATTGGGTATTGATTATAATGATTATTGATTATTGATTTAAGAGATCCGACTATTTTTGGATGAGGAGAACCCAACTCAGTTAAAAGGTTCACCGACCTCCGGCGTGTCCAAGTACAAGTAATTTATAAAGACTGGATGCGCTATCAATTGCGCTTTGCAAACAATTACATATAAATATGAGTAATTGTGCAGTAATTACCAGTAATCAGACTGGAGAGAATTACGCCAGTTGCGCTCACTCCTGATTGTAAAAACATGCAGTAGCAGCTTTTTGCAGGGAATTGGAGACTGCATGCATTTATGCCTGCTGCTGGCAATGTTTATAATATCAAGGAAAACAACAATTAAAACCGGTCCACATGACCATAAACAGGTCCACAAAGAGTGAAAAAACACAGTGCACACACTGACCCCCTCAGACCAGCCTTTCAGGCACTGGCTGTCCGACCCCAAAACGTTCCTGAACCTCTGCAAGCACCGCAAGACCATTCCGATGGCAGAAAGTGCTCCTTGGCAATGCATATAAAATAAACAGCCAATTGTAATTGTACCCTCTCACCTGCACTACGTTTTCGAACCTGAAGACGCTTCACTCCCAATGGAAGCAGCTGATCTTTCAAACATTAAAAGGTCAAAAGAAAATGCTTACGTCAAAGCCAGAAAGGTAGCAGCCCTGCCCTTGACCTCAGCAGTAGCACTCAAGTCTGTAAAGGGCTCAGCATTTATCACGTTTTTGGCCCAGGCTTCATTGCTTGGAAGCCCTTTCATTGTGATATTTACCTGTGATCAATAGAACCTGATTGCCTTTCGTATGATGAGGTTTGGGCTGCGAAGCACAGCATCCAGCTGTGAATTATTATCACAGCATGACCTTCAATGATGGCCAATTGCTTTGTGAACGTCAATGAGCAAGTTAATAACTCTACCAACGTCAAACGTGCAGCAGCATTGTCAGATATCATAAGACTGAACACCAGGACCACATGACAAAACCTCTGCACTAGTTCACATAAAAAGTGTAAATCTATTTGCACCAATTTTGCTTCATGCGTAATAGAGCACTGGATGAAACAACAATTGATACACAGTAATGTGTTATCACAACAATTACAAAATACGTATTTGCAGAATCAAGCTGTTTGGGACCAGAAAAAAAACATTTTCCTATGGACTAAACCCTATCTGGCGATTCGGTAACCTATTACCGAATTGCAAAATAGGCTAGTGATTCTGCATTAGGAAGGGTTGTGTCAAGTGCGTCCCTTCCTTATAGCAACTTGCAGTGGTATGTATGAATGTTTTGCGACCGAATTGCAGTAGCAAAACGTTTCATTTTTACAACAAAGTTCAATTTGTTCGTAACCCACTCACAAATGGGAAGGCTTTATTAATGCATACAACAATGTTTTTTAAGGGCAGACACTGGTCCCATGGACCACAGCCTACTCTTAAAAAATTAAACTGAAATGTTTCATTTTTGTTTTTGAAACCTATCTCATCTTCCTTTAGGGAAAATGGGCTGCATTTTTTTTTTAAAGAGTTGCTTTATTTAAAAGCAAACACAGACATGGTGGTCTGCTGTCCCTAGCACACCACCATGCCTGTGTTTTTGCACAAAGATTAGCAATTAGGAAATTGCAAAAACAAAGCTAAGTAATCTGACCCTTAGTTTTTTTGCAGACGCCTAATTAGAATCTATATTTTCCTACAATATTGTAAATAGGAATTTGTTAGTTGCATTGATGCTAATATTTTTACACTTTCTGCTAAATTTCATCAGTGCTACAAGCTTCCCAGAAAGTCAGCTGTAGCTTTTTAAAAATATAAATTATTCATGTCCAAGAACTGGCAGCTCTAATTTTCCCCTCACAGAATCAGTGCATTAATTTAATGCAGTACTGTTCATCACATATTGCAGTATTTATGTAAGATGTATATTTATCTTCTATGTATTTTCCAAAGAAAACTGATCATCAGAAATTTTACAGAAGTGTACTCATCATGAGAATTGTTAATTTGCTGTAGATATGAGTTTCCCCATCATACTTTTCATTCCTCTCCCACTTGTTAAAGGTATTGCATCAGGGGAGAATAAAAATTAAAGAAAATGAGCTAGAGCAGCTGCCCAAGTGCCATCTTTGCTAAGGCAGGCCTGGATAACCTTCATGGTCCTCCTAGATCCAGTCAATAGTACAAGCTGAGAAGTATTAGGTCACATTCTTCCTCCACAAAATGAGGAGGCGTGAGGCAACAGCCACCTGTCACTACAGATATTTTCATGTTTCAAGGAAACTCTAATAGTGAGGAGCATTATTTTTTTTACAGAATGTCCCCCTATGGGATTTTGCTTTTAAAAAGAAATAAAAAACATTGTAAATTTGCCATACTGCTCCATCATGTTGATGGAGCCATCCTTCAAATTTACAATGGATTGACAGGAGCCGTGAAGGTGAGTACTGACAATGCTAGAAATGCCCACTGGGCTGGCAGACATTTCTAAATTTGGTGAAGAGGATCTCCATCAGTGTGGCTGAATAATTTACTCTGTCGCCATACCATAGAAGTGGGCCACGCCCCAAGACTTCACTCAGGCACCTTAGGTGAGCAAAAAAGACACTGATATCATCAGAGGAGGATAAGGGGAATCATAGATATGGAAATGTAACATTTTAAGTCATTTGGTACCTAGAAAATGTCATGCACTATGGAAAAGCAACAGTTTGAGATGTTCCAGAACCTACATGAAATTAGAGACTGACAGTGATCAAGCAGAGTTTGGCTACACTAAGTGGATTATCCTGAACAATGGTTTTACCTTCTGACTGACTCCACTGCTAGAAAAGCTTCTTCTAGCCTATGTTGAAGTCCCAAGCTCTTCAGGGCAGACTTCTGGGATCCAGTTATCTTTCCAGTAAGGTATCCTGAAGCATCTTGTTTTCTTTAATCAGCTTTAGTCCCTAGGAAAGATTCTGCCATTTCTAACCCTAAACTAGGTCAACAGGAGGCCAGCCATTTGACCATGGGGAGTCATTTCAGTCCCTGGGTGCAAGCAGGATTCCGGGGTCCTTGATTCCTTGTGCGAGTTCTCTTCTTCTAGGAGCAGACAAGGCTCTGGATTCTTATTTGTCCAGCAGGGCTTTCTCCTGCAGATGAAGTCTCCACAGGTCCAAGAATGTTCTGAATATGCAGTGGTGGAGGTGCCAGATTTATGCGGTGCACTATCCAGTGATTAGAGGAAGTCAATAGCTTAATGTTAACAATTTCTCACAATCCCCCAATTTCCTCCTTTCCTTCCAATGGAATTACACAGGAGTCTCTGTTTCATGATGGCAGAACCCAGCTTCCACCATGAAGGACTATTCTCAGCTTCTTGGTCACTCCACTACCAGGCAGGGTCAAATATGGTTTTCCTATTTACTGACTGGAGCCTAACAGTCAAGGTGGCTCCTGGAGTTGAACAGAAACAATCCTCCTTGGCATTTCCAAGTAAAAAGAGGTAGTGCTAAAGCGGCCCTTTGTTCTGACAACTGTTGCTGCCCACTTCTAGATAGCTAATCCATGCTAAGTTGTCAGCAGTTAACAACCATTGCCTTCCCTGGTCCCAGAGGTAAACCATTGACCCCCTGAGTCATAGCTGTCTCTTCCATCCAAGGATGTGTATTTCAGCTCTGGAGATGTAATGAGTCATGAACAGGATTTAAACAGCTCTAGCTCAACCTAAAGTACGTTTTTACAAGGTTAGTTTTCTTATGACTTCCCCATCAATTCAGATTTTAAAACATAAATAATAACATTAATGCAATTTTCTAACCCTCCACAGAGGTGGAAAATAAAGATTGTAATATCACATTGGCCGAAAATGTCAAGCATTTCCCACATAGTGAAATAGCTTGTATTGCACTGTGAGGGTTCACTAACCTCACATTGTAGTGTGCCCTAATTTATATATTAGCACCTGTCAGTGGACCCACAAGGCACCCATAAGGATTATTTAGGAATAAATAAAACATGCTTTTCCTACCATGTATCACTCCATTACATTTTAAACTGCAGCCTAGCTAGATCATAGTGGTAGTCCTGGCAGAAACATATTTTGACATATCTGTGGGTAGTGTAATATACACTGCAGCCACATATGACAGTTAACTTTCGGTTTCTAATGTGCACTTAGGGCACCATTAATTTAAATGGGCCAAATAGGAATATCCAATGCATATGTTTGAGAGTGGAAGCACAGTCACTGTATTACTGTTTATCAGTGGTAAAGTGCACAGAGTTCCAAAGCTAGCAAATCCAAACATGCAATATTTTGGGGGGGTCCTTACAAAAATGAGATAATGAGATGAATGGTCCTTTCTACGTCTGGGTTTTTCAGCACATCTGTCAAACAGAAATACTTCTATCACTATAAATTTAGTGGGCTCTTGGTCCATTGGATTTATTTTGATCAGCTTCTTTCAGCTTTTAGCCTGAGCCATTGTTAATCGTGCCTTGACTTAGGCTACTGGAAGATTATTGTCTCACTTAATTCAGTTGGCTATATGATTTACCATGTAGCCTCCACTTGGGTTCTTGCATTGAAATGCTTGAATTACTACTTTACAACTATAGTCATCCATATCCTGCTGGCTGCCTTGTGTGTTAATACTGTATGTATTTGCCCATAAACCCAGACCTATTGGCTTTTAGGATGTCTTCCTGGCTTGAAGGGCAGACCAGTTTCAGATCCATATAAGTCTTGAAGCCAAAGGCAACCCTCCCCGCTTATCCATACTGCAGCACTGTTTCTCCCACCGTAGCTTTTTTGTTGTTCCTTTACAGTGTTTCTAACCACTGGGGCGGAGTAGAGTCCAAGAACCTTACCTACATCAGTTTATTTTAGTAATGAATGATTATGTAGATGTTTCTGGTCATTGTGGACATTTGCAGACATACACACCATTGAGGCATGATTGTGCAATAGGCCCTTGGTCTTCCGTGATGTCATTTAAGATAATAAGTAATGATTATTGTATTCATTATTATTAAATACCATTATGTTTAAAACACCAATACCAAAATTCAGTTTTTACAAATGGGAGATTAAATATTACAAAAAGTAAAACCAAATTAGCTACTGTAAGTAAAATAATTGACAAAGAAAAATCAACACAATTCAATAATTTACACCAAAGATACAAATTTCCTCTGTGATGTCACAGATAAAATAAAATAAATTCAAATATTTTAACCAGGTGAATGATCAATAATTCAGACTTAAAAGTAATCAATATACATTTTAGAAAAATAATTTGCCAGTAAAATGTATGATTTAAACTACTAAAGTCCTAATTACACTTATGGTGCCTACTGAGTAAAGCATGATGTCCTAAAACACAGAACGGTCATTGTTGCTTTCATAGCAGGCAAATTTTCATTTCTCATTTGTGCAAAATGCCAGTGTTTTAAGTAGGCATATGTGGCATTTTAATGACGTATGTTGGACAATTTATTTTGTGTAGAAAAAGAACGGCTATGTTGCCGACGTCAGATAATGTGTGTCATGAGCTTGTGTCATTCCATTGTGGCCTAGTTTGGTTGTGTTGTGATTATCATCTTTGTCTTGTGCTGTTGCATGTTGTTAATCATGTGGGGATAATTGTTATGACTAAGGTAGATGGGAGTCAAATGGAGGTAATGAATGGCATTGCAGACTGCTAAAGTGCAGCCAATGTGTGAGTCCACAGTAAATATTACACTTAAATCTTACGTTCTTGATGCTGGACATTAATTTAATTGTGGTGATGAGGAAGGATGAGGTTTAGAAAAGGTAAAAGACATTAGAGTGAATGTTGTGATTGACGGAAGAGTTCTGGACCTTACAACAGAATCGAGGCCTAAACTTTCATTCCTTTCCCCCCACTCATTTTTGATACAGTATGGCTTACTTGCATATTAGAACCATCCAAAGTCGGACTGCAAGGGAACCACCAGCTCTGCCAGGATCTTGGATCCAGGTGGTCTTGAGGTGGCGGAGATCGTAATCCACCAGGGCAGCGCTGCAAGCCAAGATGCCCTGGGGATTACGACCTCGTTCTCCACCAGCCTTTTCATGGCAGTAACACCGCATGAAAAGGCTGGCGGAGAACAGGTGCAGGAGGTCCGAGGGAGGCACTTACCATGGGCAGTTCAGGGCCCCCCCTGCCCAGCACCATCGCTTTGCAGACAGTGAACACTGCAAGGGTGCTCGCACACCCTGTGGGCTACAGCATTGCCGCCGGCTTGATTTTGAGCCGGTGACACTGCAGTAGCCTGTTTCCCGCTAGGTGGCAGGCTGAAACTGAGGTTTCTGCCCACCAGCCTAGCAGGAAACTCCTAATGGGGCGGGCAGGTATCTTGTGTGGCAGCAACCACCCCATTGGAAGTTTGGCGGATGGTGAAATCTGTCCGCCGAACTCGTAATGACTCCGTTAGTGTCTAGAAGCCAACCTGCAGTAAATGTAGAGATAGTGGGTTAGCTGTGGGGGGAGTTGGCCAGTGATTTTTGGTCCATTTTCTGGGCTGTCAAGGAACACATTTGGTTAAAGCCCCTCATTACACTACCCAGTCATTGCCTTTTCAGCTCTAAGAGTACAGAACTGTTCTTCAGAATTGGTGCCAACTTGGATGACAGCTAGCAAAAATGTGGGATATTGTCAGAAGTGCATGACAAGTGTTATCTAAAAGAATGCAGTGGAAGTGCAAGAAAGAAGCAATTTGTGTTATGATGCAAAAATTTGTGTGAGGTATTTGAAAGTGGAAGTAGGAGATGTGGTTAGAGTGAGATTTATAGAAATTAGTCTAAAGTTTCATGCTCCAGAGTGGGTTATAGAATTGTCTACATTTTCTGTGAAAATTGGATTCTAAAAAGTGAAGGAATAAACATTGTTTGATGCAAGTTAAGGCTGTGAGAATGAAGTTGATGTAAAGGGTCATAAGAAGGGGGTGAAGGGTAAAAGAGACACACAATGTAGAAGATTCTTATGCAGCATTGATTGGAAAGTATACTGTTGAGGAACAAAGTTCATCTAAACATTTATTATGTCCGATCCAAAGCACAACTTGTGGATCAGATTTGTTGTTCCCGTCATCCTCAAAGTCATTTTGTTTGAAAAACATTTTGTGTAAAAGGTCTGCACTTAAATAATATGAAGGAAAATGGAGGTAGCTTGAGGGTTGCCTTGTGTGATATTCTAACAGTGCGTATTGTGTGTGGCCTTGTCTTGTGTTATTGTGTTGTTCCATGGTCTTGTATCATCATGTGCATTGTCTTTGTCTTGTACTTTCACCTGTTGCTGTAATTCTTGTGGGGCATAGTCTTCTGAAGCACAGGGGATGGGAGTCTGCTTCAGGTAATGGATGGAGTGCTAGACTGTCAAATACAAGGTCTAAGTGAGAGAACAGAATAAATATTATACCCGTATCCTACCTTCCTGTCTCTGGACTGTGATTTAATAGATGCCATGTTAGAAAATGTGTTTTTGTTTAATGAGTGATCTAGAAATGTCTTTGAAGCAGCTGAAGCACTTCTTAAGTACTTATGGCATGTCTCTAACATACTTCCTCTGGCTATTCTAAACAGGATAGCAATACTGGAGTGTTTAACTTTGACTAGGCTCAGGAAGTAAAGGTAAGACTTCTGAACTGCACTGCTGCTAATAGCTAATGGTTTCCAACTTGAAGGATGGAATATGATGTGAATGTGGTTTTTATTTTTTACTTTATTGAACATTGTTATGTTATGTCTCATTCCTCTGTAAGGAAAAATCCATATCTATCTATCTACAGATGATTTTATATGTATATATATATATATATATATATATATATATATATATATATATATATATATACACACACACACACACACACACACACATATACATTCACTGAAAAAACAATCAAAGGTTACAGGGACATTATAGTTAGGATCAGAATTTGCACTCACAAAGCCATAGAAATTCAGCTGTTATGGTAGATGTAGTTCTAGCTACCTTAGGACATGAGTAACAGTTACTTGAAATAACTCTAACTATAACAGCTGGATTTCTATGGCTTTATGTCTGTAAATTCTGATCCTAACTATAACATCCTTGTAAACTTTGTTTTTAATGAATTTCTAAGATTTTTTAAGTGCTAATTTCTAAATACAATGTCCCTCTAACCTTTGTTTTTTTCAGTGAATTTCTATGTTTTTTTTAACACTGTGTGGAGTTGATCACAGGGCCTGGCCCATGGCAAAGGCCTGTGGCCATCCCCCTGTGTACATCCAACTGCATGCCTTGAGGGAAAAGAAAGGAGAAGCAACTGAAAAACCATGGGAAAAAGCAAGAAAAAAGCAGTGAAAACAAGGGAAAAACTAAGATAAGGTACACAAAAATGGGAGAAAAACAAGGGGAAAGCAGTGAGAACTAGGAAAAAGCAAAGAGAAGACGGGAGCGAGAGAAATGCAGCAGAACAGAAGGAGTTGGGACTTTAAAAAAAAATTAATTCGGCAGACTCGTACACAGATGCACAGCAATTCTGTGGCAAGTTTTTTAAAAAAAATTGTTGGGCCCCTGGCAGGGTGCCTGTGGGACCCCACCACCAGTCCTAGGGGGTCAAGGTAATCCTACCCTATCCACCTTTGTGTTTTTTTTTTTTTTAACATTTCTCTTGGGACTTGGCTGAGTCCGAGTCCCAAGATGGCTGCCAGCACTTCCTGGTTGGAGTGCTAGTAGCCAATCCAATCTCAGCATGAGAATTGTCAGATCCACCACCCTAGATATCTATATCTATTTTTCCTTTAACAACTTCAAAACTACTGAATGGATTTACATAAAATTTCAAAAAGGGCTCTTTCTGACCAAGAGCCGGTTTACTGCCAAATTTGATATAATTCCGTTCAGTGGTTCAGGCTGCATTTTTTTTCAAAATCCCTATAGGAAATTGCATGGGGGAAATGATTTTCTTGACTCCCACTTTTTATGGACCCCGCCTCATGGATCGCCCCAAAACTGGTGACCACCACTAGATAATATACCTATCTCTATATATATAACTAAACACTTACATGCACACACACACACACATACATATAGCCTTCTACATGCATACAGACCTCAACATACATACACATAAACATACACACAAGTAAACACATATATAAAGTCTTTACTTTTTTATTTATTTTTTAGTATTGGTATTATAAAGTTTAGACATTACAAGAGAGATAGTGACTTGGGCCTTTTGTGAAAATCATAGATGCGGGATTGAAGATTTCTGATTTTCCAATGTTTGTGGGGCTTTCCAAGTTAAGAAGAATTTGTATGTCATCCACATAGTTATAGAGGGTTAACTGAAATTCATTGTTCAGTCACATAGATGTTGAAAGCATGGGTGAGATGATGGAGCCTTGAAGGACTCCTGTTTTTATGACGTAGGGGCTGGATGAGAAAGGAGGGGTATGGATGACATTTGTTCTGTTTTGAAGGTAGGATGTGATCCACTTGAGAGCAGTACCCCTTATGCCTGCTTTGTGGAGCCTTTGAATTAGAGTGTCTTGATCAACTGTGTCACAGGCAGCTGAAAGATCCAAGAGAAGTAGTGTAGAGACCCCATTGTGGTCTACTGTGTTTTGATGTCACCTGAGATGGCTATGATGGCAGAATCTGTGCCAGTTCCGTGGCAAATCGTGTTTGGAAGGTGGAGTGGTGTTATCTTCAATGAACTGTGACACCAGGATGAAGGCAGCTATTTCTATCAGTACGCCCAGGAATGGTCTATTTGCAATAGGTCTGTAGTTATTGGGAACTTGAGGGCCCAAGTTTATTTTGTAACAGCCATATGTATGCCTTTTCAAGTCTTCTGGACAAACTCCCATTGTTAAGAAGTTGTGGATGAGGGTTCTGATTCGGATAGCAGCATATGCCACATGACATGCTCGACCAGCAGGATTCAGGAGGTCATCAGTCCCAGCAGGTTCAATGTTGATCTCTCTGCAATACAGCACTAATGCTGAAAGACTGGGACAGCAGCCTAAGTGTCCTTCACTCTTTCCCGGGCAAAGGCACAAAACCCAATCCCAAACAGAATGGCTCTAACGAAGGGGAGCATCTGATATGGCACGTTGATAGTGAACCAGAAAGAAGACAAGAGTTTGTCGTGGTCTGGATATGCATGACAACTGCCTGTTTAACTCCGCCTTAAACAGCCAGTCAACAAGATAGGGGAAGACTGGTACCCCAGATCTCTGAAGATGAGCTGCCACAACTGCCACCATTTTTGTAAAACCCCAAGGGAAACTGGTGAAACCTAAGGGGAGCAGAGTGAACGGAAAATGCTCCTATTCCACCCCAAACCACAGAAAGTTCAAAGATGTTACAAGACAGGAATATGAAAATAGGCATCCTGCAGCTCAGACACCACTATTCAGACTCCAAGGTTGATGGAAGACAAGACCTGGGCAAGGGAGAGAATTTTGAACTTCTCCTTTCAGAGGAAGGTGTTGAGAGGTCAAACATCTAATACAGGCAGTAGGCCTCCGTCCTTCTTGAGCAGCAGAAAGTAGCGGGAACAGCAACCACGGCCTACTTCTGGTATTGACACCCTCTTAATAGTCCATTTGGGCAAAAGGGCTTGCACTTCCTCTCACAAAGTGTAGAGACAGTCCACAGTCAGTCAGCGAGAGAGCGGTGGAAGGTGAGGCAGGGACAAAAGGAATGGGAGAGCATACCCTCTGCTAACTATCTGTAGGACCCACCTGTGCGACATGATCTCCTGCCAACCCAGAAAGAATATTTGGATTCTGCCTCCCAATGGATGTCTGTGCTCTGTCAAGGGCACACAAAAGATGTTTGGCTAGTGGTGCTGTAGGAGGTGGGGGTTGCATACTGGTCGGCACATTGACATTGGCTGCCTTGGGCACCTCAGTTTCAAACGTGCTGGGTCCCCTGAGGGGGAAGGAAAAGCTAGTGGTAAGAGATGCCTCATCCAAAAGGAATGCTAAAACTGGTGCTGTTCAAGAGGAGAGGCCAAACTAGTGAGCCGTTAGCACGTCTCTCTTTAAACTGCTCATGGGTAGAGTCCAGTCATAGGGGCATGTCCATTAGTGAGGACTGAACACTGCTGGAGAACTCAGTAGATAACAGTCGCTCTTGGTGGTGAATGACAACACTGTTGCCAATACCTCACCCCAATGGCGTCAGCGGTGGCCAAGCCAAAAAGTGTTGAGAAATTGGCTGTATCATGACATGGGATGGGCAGAGCTCATGCACTTCTACTCCACAGAATTAAACGGAGTTGGGGGCAGAGTGCCGCCTGTCCTACTCACCCTGGTGATGAATACGCCCAATCTCTGAAGCACTAAGCAGGGTTAGGCCTGCTTAGTGCTTCTGAGATCGGGCTCATTCAGGCCAGGATGTATGCCGGCCCTTAGTATACCAAAGCTGCCATTTCAGGCCTCTTGTGCAGACACAGCCCATTGGCCTGGAGCCTGCTGCTCTCAACCACACCTGCACACTTCTCTTCACCAACCGTCCTCCTTCACAAACTTGCTACAATGGGGCTAGCACACCCTCTGTCTTGTACCAGCCTTGCAATCGCTTTCTCGTCATTTTTGCACACCCTCAAACAACCCTTTCCTTAAGGCCCAACACTAGCAGCAGCAAACCAGCTCACTTCCAGCAGCCTCACAGCCCCCCGGTCTCCAGGTCGCCCTGCTGGCCTCAGCATTGTTCCCCGTATAGCACCACTTCCTTTCCCAAGGACTCTGGGGAGACAGGTTCTTTTTAATTGGAGCTCTTACAGCAAATTTCCTTTTTTCCCACCACAGACCCCCTTCATATGCAAATCCTTCCTGTCCATGCCCAGTGCCAGTACCCGTGCGCAAACAGAAGAGAAAGAGAACTGCCAAGGACCTACCTGAGTCCAGGTGGGTCCCTGTTGCAAGCAGCTTGGCTCTCTGCCTCCCTCTGCCCTTTGCAGGATGGAGGCCTGGATCCAGTGCAGCACCGTTGCAGGCCCTCAGCAGCAGAGCTATGCCCAAACATCACTGATGTCGTCTTTGCACTGCCTGCACTTGCGCTGTGTGGCCCATAACTGGGCTGCAGTGTGCACGTGGTGAGCTCAGCTCTGCTGCCAGGGCTAGTGGAGTTTTTGACGGAGCGTGGAGTGCCAAAAACTCCATTAACTCCACTAGCAGAGCGGAGATCGCCACCCACCCTTAATCATGACCATCTAGAATTGCCTGGGCCAAGGACGAAGGTCATCAGTAACACCTGTGAGGACTTCAGCCACCGAAAACCCAGAAAGTATGGGAGTAATAGCACACCAGCAGCTGCATTTCTGTTCCTGCACATTTAGATTCCCAGTCAGGATTGGAGGGAAACTGGTTCAGATTAAACCGACTTGTGGAGGCCTGAGCACTAAGCCTGTCTGGTGAAGGATTCTGACAGAGAAAAGCAAGGTTGCCCAGAGCAGGACAATGTCCCCTGGCAAATTGTCAGCTGACAGGGGACACACCCATGGTTTAGCCCATGTCCCTAATAAAGTGTTCCAACAAAGCCTTGTTAAATGGGAGGAAAGGCTCAGCAGAAGTGAGTTAGAAAATATGTTTTGAAGGGAAGTGGAGGTCAAGAAGTTCCACTGCCCTTTGCAGAACCATGGCATAGGAAGTAGACTCCTTTGTGTTGGGTCCGGGAGGAGAAAAAAGGGCCAGTTCCAACAAGGTTTCGAGGTTACTAGCCTCCTGCAAGTCATCATACCAATTGTGATCAGTACAGACCTGAGCGTACTTATCACCCTAGTCATAGCCATCAGAATCAGTGACAAAAAGGGAGTGAAATGTGGGCTGCCTCCCTTGAGGAAAAGGTACATCCAGTGGAGGAAATGGCACCTCTGTCAGATTTGGGTGTGATTTCAGCTGAGATCGGAGAGGTGCAGACTCAACGTCCAACAGAACTATTGGTTCCTTTATTATCGACAGGGTCGGCATAGGCATTGAGGATACCTGGCACATGACAGGTCTCATGCTAGAAGTGGACCTTGTGGCAAAATGTGCTTGGAATGACCAACTGAAGCCAAGGGCAAATCCTCTGGCATTATTCCAGAATAAAAGCTCCTTGAGGCCTGAACTCTGAGCAGTACAACAAAGCTTCCAGACTGATCTCAGGCCCATTTTGATTTGACTCCATTATTCGACCTAATAACGATTCAGTATTTGTAAGGGATGTGTTTAGGGCATCCCTTCCAAATAATAAATCATAGTGGTATGTACTAATGTTTTGCAACCGAAATGCAGTTTCAAATCATTTGTACTTCATCACCACCTCAAAGTTGGTGGTAACTCACTCACAAATTCCCCTTTCAGAATTTTGAATGTTAATGTTATGTTTTAAGTGCAAACCACTGCCTACTTTAAAAAATGCAAACAAAAAATTTCATTTTTTTCTTCATTTTCAAATTAATCTTGTTTTTTTTTAAACGGACTGCAATGAGAAAACATGATTGTTTTATTTAAAGCAATTACAGACATGGTGGTCCGCTGCCCCCAGCAGGCCTCCACCCAAGTGATGCCAATGAATCCTAGTGACCTACCACATTAATTTGTATGAGGTAGGTCGAATTCTGATCCACTAGGAATCACAAATTTTGAAATCAGTGCCATATTTCAATTTAGTGCATTAGTAGTAGCGATTTGCAAAATCGCTATAAATAATGTTCAAACATTAAGCTCATGGTGCTTTGCATCTCCTAGGAGCGGCACCAGTATATGTGGTCCCCTGGGTGCAGATAAGAGACTTCTCCAATCTGACCCTATGGGGGTCATTCTTACTTTGTAACCCCGTCAGAACACCGCACCGCGGTCGAAAGACCGCTGCGGTGATTCTGAGATTTGCCCTGGGCTGGCGGGCAGCCGCCAAAAGGCCGCCCGCCAGCCCAGGGCAAATCAACCTTCCCACGAGGACGGCGGCTCAGAATTGAGCCGGCGTAGTGGGAAGGTGCGACGGGTGCAGTGGCACCCGTCGCGTATTTCAGTGTCTGCATAGCAGACACTGAAATACTTTGCGGGGCCCTCTTACGGGGGCCCCTGCAGTGCCCATGCCATTGGCATGGGCACTGCAGGGGCCCCCAATGGCCCCGCGGCACCCCCTACCGCCATCCTGTTCATGGCGGGTTTCCCGCCATGAACAGGATGGCGGTAGGGGGTGTCTGAATCCCCATGGCGGCGGAGCGCGCTCCGCCGCCATGGAGGATTCAGAAGGGCAGCGGTAAACCGGCGGGTGACCGCCGGTTTACCCTTTCTGACCGCGGCTGAACCGCCGCGGTCAGAATGCCCTTCGGAGCACCGCCGGTCTGTCGGCGGTGCTCCCGTGGCCGGTGACCCTGGCGGTCACCGGCCGCCAGGGTCAGAATCAGGCCCTAAGTGTTCTCCCAGGTTTTTCCTGGTGCTTATGGCACTCTTGTCCGTCACTGTGTTTCTTGCTTACCAGCCCTTCCACTTCCCTCTGTCTAGTTTAAAGAGATCTCTGTCACTCTTTGCTCAGTGTTAGGGTCGAGCTCTCGGCTATAACTTAGAGAACATCTCTCCTTACCACCAAACTGCATCTAAATGCCAGGAGATGGCCAGCTTATGACATAATTCATAATTCAGGGTCTAGTGTGGGCCTGTGTTGGAGTGCAAATATTATTAATAAAAATTGTGTCACTTAAACATAATGAAATAACATGTATCAAAAGGCCTGATTGAAATCATGTATTAGTAAAATAAAAACGTGTAGCTGATATGGAGGACACCATTAACAGCGTGTATTAACATAAAAAAATAATGTGTTTAATAATAATTGAATGTACAGAAAAATGAGTATTGATATGTACTAAAAGGATTAAGAGTTTAAATATTAATGAAATTTTAGTATTCTTCACAATTTTGCAGTAGTTAAAAAGGCCACATGTTTTAGTAATGTTCTAGAGACAATGTTTTAAAAGTGTTACCTCTATAAAATGATGTTTCTCCAAATAAACTGTGTGATTGCACACTGTGGAAAAGTTATGTTCCTTGCTTGTAGCATTTATTTCCTGAGATGAGATAATAATGTACAAACTAAACAATAGACTTCAGTGCTCAATGCTGTATTCCATGTTACAATATTTGTACTTGCTCGAATTTTAGTTTCTTGGCAGGAAGCTTATGTTATGTTTTTCACATTGTTTAAATGTAATTTTTGAGAGGAAACTGGTGATCATGAGAGAAAGAAGAAGGGCCAATCGTGGGTCCAGAACATGAATAAAGATACTTCTGAAACGTGGATCTAAGGTTATTGGTCGAACACTAAAACACCTCATAGTCTGGCCAATAGAAACTTACCTAGTTGTTTTCTAGGATTTTAATATGGCAAAGATTAGGTGATGTAGGCTCAGATTTCCCTTTTCTAAGCTAGTGAAATGTGTTATGTTCCTTAGCACGTTGCCTTTTATTCTGCCAGTTGAGATGCATTAAGGCCAAACATTTTAACTATTCCCTATTATGCAATTGCCCAATAAAGAAGACCAGATGCTTAACTGATGAAGACGTTGCTGCTAGCTGTTCCATTTAGGAGAGGTGTAACCAAATGTGCATTCGTTTTTTTTTATTGCAGATTTTGTGTTTTCTCTCTTTAGAAAATCCAACCACTATTATTCGTTAGCACCATAGCTAGATGGTTTCCAAATACATTTTGGACTTCTTTTTCTTTTTGCATGTTTAGAGTATTGGCTAAGGATGTTAAATTCTAAATTCAACGTATATGTATATTTTGATTGTTAATAATTCATCTGCGATTACTAAATGTATTCTGTTTCCATTTTTCATCTGTTATTGTTGTTACTCTGCATTGTGGTTCTTGAACGTTTAATGATAAATATTCTGTCTAGACTAAAATTCTTCAGAGGATTTGGTCAGTCTGTATTGTTTCTGTATTTATATCATTTGGTCTTCCATTTGATTTACATGATCTTATTGTTAATCAAAAGGGCAGTAAATGTTAGAACTTTATTAAACTGGTGTGATGATTCATGGCCTCATGGTGTGTATAAATTACTGACTCCAAAATTTAAACTGAAGTTTATTGATTTGATATTATCAATGTTAATTGTTAGGACGTTATCACACTCATATCTGAGTCCAAAGATTTGCGTCGGCCTCTAAGGGTAATTGATGATTACCCTATACCTTACACCTTAAAAATAAAATATAAAAAAAAGATATAAAGCTGGACATGCCCACACCTGCAGCAAGACTGATGGATTGAGGCGAGGCTGCAGCTTTAAGTTTTTCCGACATTTATGGCAGGTGCGTAGATCAGGGAAAACTACCTGATGTGCATAATCTAACATCCCATCAGTAGCACTTGACAGAGTTCAGCTTTCAAATAAATACTGAACACAGATCTGAACTGAAGATCAGATTTGCTGCAAACGTTTAACTGCTTTTTGTATGTATGTTATGCGTCTGGAAACACTAAAGGCTAACGGGCAGAAGTATATTAAAGAAAGGAGAAGTTATACGCAGGCCTAGCAAGACTGGGGAAGTGCAGATAATGTGGCATCAAAGGCCACAAAGAGTGCAGAGATTATTCATGTAACTTCCTTCTTCAGTCACACCTATGTTACCTCAGTAGGTCAAACACTCACATACTGAAAGCGGAAGTGCACGAATTCCTGACAAAGCACTGGTCTCATGAATTCACACATATCAGGCTGCTTCGGCAAACAGTTTGCCTCGGCTACAGTCGAACATTGGCTTGCTGGTTGTTGTCACTGAATCGCAAGATCTTTCTGAGGGAAGTGACTTCTAATAGATTACGTTGCTTGTAACATCTCCCACTATGTGCTGTTGTACCAAATAGTAAAATTATTACAATTGTTCGAAAATACCCTTAAGGAAAAAGTGGGGCTAGAACCATGTAACATTTGTAGAAAAGGCATAACTGCATCATGAGAGTAACAATTTAAAGCTGATAATTCCATATGCGAGGCCCATGACACTTTTGATTTTAAAGATACACATATACATTCTCAATTTTTGTTTTATCAATTGTCCACGAATTTTGCCTTCTTCAAGTTTATTACATGATCAATCATAATATAGTCATTCAACGTGCATAAAAGATACTGCAGAGCAATAAGGGTATAATGAGCTAGCACTAAACCATCAACAGACACAGAAGTAATCAATTATGTCATTTCAGATGTCATCAGTGATGTAATATGTACATTCCAGAGCAGTGAACGCCATGAGGTGAGCTGTGGCTTTGCACAGCATACTACAATTGATTAATCGTAGAGTTTTCTATGTTTTGCATTATTATCTTTTTTTCTGCAAACTTCAACCTATCTCAGAGATTTTTTCTGTGTTCTTTTTTTACAATATACTGCAGCCAACTCCCATACTGATATACTGTACTGTGTATAGCTGTTGAACCAGTCGTGGAAAGAGGATTCGCCCAGTCTCTTATATAACCAACCAAAACAGTGAACAGCCCTCGGTTTGCAAAGATGGGATTGGCTAATCGCTCGCATACCACCTGTGCAGGTGACTCCAGTTGCACACCTTCTTCAGCCACGTGCAATATGGTTTGGCTACATGGTCTAAGGCCATGTACAATCAGTGGCAGTTGGCTGTTGGGTTTTGCCAATGAGGCCAGCAACCACCTCTCGTGCAAACAATTCCTACTGTGTGGCATTTGGCTGTGCTTATTGGGATTGGCCTCAGAGCTGACCGGCCTTTGTGTTGCCTTTTACCCAGCCCTTCAGTCACAGGGCCGACGTTAAGGCTGTGTGAGCAGTGCGCCACACCAGTGCTGGCCTAGCTGGGGGTCACTGACCTCAGGGGGCGCACTGTTTAGCAATAACGTAGGAAACTTGCGATTTAAAAGCACCTGCTGAAAAGTTCCTTGTGCGTCCAGTTCCTTGTGCGTTCATGAAACAATTAAAATATCAAGATATGTCTTGTGATTAATGTTCCTGATAGTGAGAGGGATGGGAGTTTTGTCTAGCAGCAGTTTTAATATGCCTGCTGCAAAGAACAGAACTATATTTTATGTGGCTAGCTGAGTGGATTACTAAAGCCATCCTGTGCAAGCGCTTTTAAACAATGAATGTATGTGAAAGGGTGGCTATGGACAGATGAGGGGCACATTTGTCGGGTGGTAGTGAGGCAATCCAAGGAATTGGTAATAAAGGGTTGGGGGGGCACCAAAAAAGACTGTCGCACAGGGCACCACCAGCGCTAAAGCCAGCCTTGTTCAGTTCATGACCTTCGTTTATGCACAGGATGTGTTTGTGGGCTACTTTCCACAGCCAAAGAGGTGTCCAAAAGGCTGGACCCACCATACATGCTGCCAACGTCTGCTATGCATGACCTTTCCGTGAGTATAACACAACTTGGAATCAGATCTTTGACCGTCAACAGAAGAAATGAACTGCTGGACTGGGTCTTTTGCTGGACCCAGGATGTTCCTCATGTCTGACAAATTCCTGCTATACATTATTTTTATGTGCACAGTGGAGGGTGGCTGCTTGGTCTAGCCTTACTCCAGGACCCGTGCCCAGACTCTGTTATGCATTTCCAGGCCCTGTGGCCAGCACACAACCTTTGTGCCTTTGTCTGTGTGCAGCAGGAAAAGGCCTCTGGGTCTATCCAAAGACCAGACTCTAGGCCCAGCCTTCATTTTGCACGGCTTTTAAGTATGCACAATATGTTTTGGCTGGAGTGCCTGCCCTTGGTCCTAGGCCTTAGTTCAGTCCCCATGTGCTCATATGGTTGCACATCACTTTGGCTTTCTAAGCCCAGTCTGCTGCAACAGTGACTTGATGTCACTGCGATCCAACAATCACTGCCAGGCTATGACCTGATTATGAAATTATTAGAGAGGAGTCCCATCTCACATACTGCCTCTGAAGCTTGGTTACTCTTTAAAACATCCCTTTGTTCTCTGTCTGGAGAAATAAAAGTTTACAGGCCTTCTCAGGTACATTTCTGACACCATGACCTGCCAAGATCCTGCTCTGACATCCCCGAGGGAGCAGCTCGACACCGGCAGAGTGACTGTTAGTTTGACTCTTGTTGAATGCAAGTGTGTCGCTTTGAGGTCAGTAGGAAACATTTTGGTTCACCACAGATAAGCATGACATAAGATGCAGGCTGAGGGACAGCCTTCCAAGAGAGGGAAAGTCTAATGCTGGCGTTCCTGAGACTTGTGTTTAGCATCAGATAGTAAGGTGTGGATGGATGATGACAGGTCTGCTGTAGTTAGGCAGCAGTGACCTTTTTAGCAGTTGCTCGCTGTTTGTTTCTTCCTTAGCACCATCATTTGGTTTGAAGGGCGGTTTAGGGAGAAGCAGAGACATCACTTTCTTTTGTTGAGCAGAAGGAATCATCCAGACAGGGCCAGCACCATCTGAATTGCTACTCCCAAAGGCTGATGGCTGACACTTGCGTAGTCTTCACACATGATTGTGCTCATCTTTTGAGTGCTCCAATTTCAGATAGCCCTCATCACTCCCTGATGTGGAAACATCACCTGAAACAAAGACTGTCTGCCCTGCAAAGGAGAGACAGACTAAGAGAAATAACCATTTTGGAACAGTTCTAGGACCCTACAGATGAATATGTCAGCTGCTGGTATGCCAATCTTCTGTACCACAGAAATGGCTGCTTAGCTCTACAAGCAGTATCGGACGCCAGATTGTACAGGAAGTTTAGTACTGCTCTGGAAAATAATCCAGCAAGGAGGAGAATTCTTTTTTAGACCAATGCAAAACCTTCAAGCTGACCAGGCCAGAAAGTAGGCGAAAAGCGGAGATGTAGCAGTAGGAACTGCAGAGAGCTGAGAATCTATGAAGTCCGGTAAGCAAGAAATGATTCAGGAACAACTGCGATGCAAATGGACTTCACAATGGAGCTCATTAAATAGTGGTTAACCTGACATGACATCATTGTAGAAAGGGTTTGGCCATCTTGGATTGGGAAAGGTAAATGTTACAAAAAAAAGTATGCATTTAAAAGATACACATTAAAGGAAGGCATAATAATCCGCAAAAAGAAGTGTTTATTCAACTAGCTTAACTGCCACTATTGTAAATCTTCAGGATGCGACATAAACCTGAAGTCATCATGTGGAAGAACTCGTCCCACAATACTCTGCACAGTTGGAGCTGACTCGTGATAGGGAGACCCAAAATGGTGGCAAGCAAGGACGCCAGAGCATCCCCAAAGTTGGAGGGAACGAGCATGGGCAGAACCCACTGAAAGGAGACACAAATGGAGTCCGCACAAAGCGAGAAAGGGTAAGGGAAGAACCCCTACAGAGTCACAATTTCCACTATAAAAATGGAAACTTCATTTGATTTCAGATTTTGTGCTGACCAAAGAGTTGGTACTCTGTAGAGTACTAGAAAAACTCCTGAGATCCAGGGCTGATGTCACTGATGTGTCATCTCTGACAGCTCGGTGGACATCACCTGGAAAGTCTACATGGTGCTGGTGTGTATGCCGCAGCACAGAGTCAATCCTGCCTGCTGAGAGAGGGAAGTGGTATATTTCCCTGAAGGAGGAGGCGCCCTAGAAGAGCCCAGCCACTATGCCATGTAGAAGCCCAGAAGTGCAGAATAGCCCGAAAGTGATGCTGGTTCTGATCTGAATGACGTGACAGAGGATTTTACTTCATGGCTAGAGTGGGTTCTACTAGCTCGAGGTAGCCATTAAATCACTATTGGTGCACTGTACCCAAGAAGATGTGGAGAGAGCTATGCAGGAGTTAACCTACTACTACAGTGAGTCTCCCTGCCTCACAATCACTGCTTAAGCAGAACCGGTGCTGCACCATTAGAGGAGAACTAGTGGGTGAGAGAGTGTGACCAGATCATGGAGACTGCGCCCAACACCTGATCCGTGCTGACTCTACCGGTAATGGGAGGATTACTGAAGATTCTACATCAACAGAAGTTGAGCTCTTCACTTCTTTTGCTTTGTGCTTGTTCACTCTCTGGAATCTGCAGCCACACTCACTGCCCAGTGACAGAGTTCCCCAATAACATCAGAGGAAGTTGGGGCATTGATTTTGCACCCACTCCGGAATGAAGGCCTTGCGTGGGGGGGCATCGCTGGTGCTACCCCTTTGAACTTGCGCTCCCCAAACATTGGTACTCTTCTGCCGTTAGGAAAAGCTATGCAAGGGATTATCTTGTGATGTGGCATTGAAATACTGACCTACAAGCCCTCCAATACAGCAGTGTGCTTATCCTACTTCCAGTAACCCAGCACCTGGGAAATTATTCTGAGCCTGATACATTTGTGCCCATTTTTATTGTACTGCCTGTTAGGGAACACCTGTGCCCATGTTCACAATCCTGTGCATGGTATTTCATTTTGGTATAATTAAGTACTTCTCTTCTGTAAAAGGTAAGCTTTAGATTGGTCAGTCATTGTGCCTATTTAGTAACGGAGCTCTAAGTGTTTACCCTGCACGATACCTCCCTGAGAAGCCTTAAACTGCTTGTTCCACTACCCTGAACATGTGTACCTAGTGCTCAATTTGCAGTGCCATAGTAAGTCAGACCCCAGGACTCCAGTAAAAAAAGCCTCTAACACCAAGGTGTACCTCAGTAACCCCTAGTTGACCTCAAATGCGTTCTGACATTCCCTCTCTTCCTCTTTGTTATATTATTACACATTCATCCTCGCTCTCTCTCTTTATATATATATATTGTCCCCTCTTTATGTATCCACCGTCCTCTCACTTTCATTCTCCCTTTTTCTTGCTCTCTCTCTCCTAGTTTTGTCATGTCTTCTTCCCTTAAGCTTGTTACCTGAAATGAATTCCATTTTCTACCTCCTGCTATTCTGAAGGAAATGGCATAGCTGTGCTGACTGTCGGAGACAATTCAATTTACCGGAGTGATGGGAGCACAGGCCTCACGACTTACAGTAGCGACATCAGCCATTGCAAATACAGCAGGGGGAGAGAAAGGACCAGTAGCAGGGCACACAGTTGCTTCAATCAACAGTCATCTCAGGGCACAAATATCACTGAAAGTGCAAGCACCTTGGTCAGCGGTGTAGGCCCTTTACAGACTAGGCTATGTCTGAATACATCAGTAGAAAGAGCCTGCACTGACTATTTTAATAGAAGAACAATGGAGCGATTAGACACCAACAAGTGCTGTGCATTTTTCTCATACAGGCATCTTCACTAATGTAATCATCAAGCGTAGCTGCCGAGCTGTGTGCCTTCGTTTGAAACCAAAATAATAACTTTCTGAGAGCTAGGGAGCTGAACGACTTCCCATAGATCAAACGAATGAATTTAACCCATTCAAGTAGCTAGCAGGTCGACTTCACCTCGAAAAAAAGTAATGGTATAACTCGTTAAGGGAGCTAGCTGGTCGACCACCTGGTTCAATGGGACACTTTACCCTTTGTGAATTGCGTCGGTACCTTTCAAGGGAATAAGCAGTGGTTCATGGGATCACCGCCTGCTCCCACCGTGTTTCTCTAAACTTCACTGGCTCCTTTAAGGAACACAAGCTGCTTAAATAAACAAAATAAACGTTTTGTGAATGCAATTCTAGGGATGATGGCCTTCTGTTCCTTGCAGGGCAGGATGTCTTTAGAGTTTGATGATTCCTATTAGTACATTAGTGCAGAAGTCGCATCACAAAATAAAGAGTGGCCGCAAAAAGTCGATAGGAAACTTGTGACCCCTTTTTAAGACCAGTCTTTCAGTATATCTGCTTCATATGTATCTCATTTATAAAGCTGAATCACTGCGTGTTGATCAAATAAACTGGTGTAGCCCTGTTATGAGCTAGGAACTGAATATAAGTTAAAGAAAGACACATAATCCATTCATGAAAATGAGGACTGAACATTGGTCTAAAGAATTGATTTATCAGACTAAGGGAAGTGGAAGTACTCACATACATAGAAGAAGAGACTTAACCCATTCAGCGAAATTCAAAAGACACCTAGGTCTGATGGGCTTAAATAGTTCAGGTAATTGAAAGATTGCCCACTGATTAAAGGAATGGCTTTAACCCACAAAGGAGCTGACTAAATGCACCAAGATCTAAGGAATAGACTTAACCAAACTAGGGAGTTTGGGAACTGCACTACGATCACAGGGATGGATTTAATAAATCTATGGAGCTGGAGGACTTCACAGTGATCATAGGGATTACTTAGCTTATTCAGGAAGCTGAATGGCACGTGAAAATGCCAAGTGAAAAGGTATGTCAGTCACATAGCCAGGTCAGACTATCTGCATCAAAGATACAATTTGCATGGCAGGCATAACAAAAATAAACTAAGGAGCGACCTCTTGTCTACGCCATACCAATTTCACATTTGTAATTGATGGCTAATGTCCTGCACAACAGTGGAACATCCTTCAACATAACAGCCAACACCTGTTTCCTCCCTCTGTGGCATGCAACCCTGGGGCTTTTTCAAGGCTGTAAGGATTGGTGTGGATTCACAGTTAAAATAAATCTATTATTCTGTACTCCGTACTGCTATATCTTATTCCTGAACCTTTGTGTATGCACACGTAGCAAGACACAACACACATAAGAATGTATTCAGACAGAAGTCATGAGAAACTGACACATAATGAAAGATTCATAGTTAGTACACAAATTTCAAAACTATCAATATTATATCTATGGTCATTACACGGGATTGGACTCACACAGTCCAGAAAAGAATATTAGCATAAGGTGTACATAGGATGGACGTCATTTAAGGGTCGCCATGGTCGAAGCTGTTTCCACTGGCTTGCACATTGCAACCCCTGGAACTACGTGTGCGACTTGTGGTCTCGGAGGTAGCCAAATTAGTGCCAAGAACACAGAGGTAGCTCGCATTACGGGTGTCAAGCTCCAGACTCCGTCTCTGTTCAGTTTTTATTCCATTAACAATGATTCATAATCTATCATTCACTATTAAAGTAATAATAAAGGGGCACACCCACAGCGGAAACAGAACCTCCAGTGGGATCTTAGGTAAGTGAATTAAAATACTTTTCAGTATATTTTATATGCGTGCATGTCAGTGAGAGTTTGGTTGAGAGTGTGTAGTTGTGAACATTTATGTTAATATGTGGAGTAGTGCATGTGTGTGAATGGGAGTAAGTGAGAATGTATAAGTGGGTCAGGGTTAGGGCCATGTGACATCACTTCCTTTGACATCATTAAGATCAAAGGGTATATAATGCCACTTCGGCTACCCCTAGCATTTTGGTGAATTGACGCCCATGGAGCACAGGTCGAGAGTATCACACTAATAGCCAGATTGCCATATGCCCTTAGATATGTCTTGATGTAATTGTATGGAGAAAGGGTTAGGATGAGAATCTGTGCTGCCAACTATTGAGGTGTGTTAGACTTGACATGCCTTAGGGTGGTCACCCCTAACTTTTTGCCTGCCTCCCTCCACTTTTTAGGACACTGTTTTTGCTGGCTTTTAGACCTTGCGCACTTTACCACTGCTAACCAGTGCTAAAGTGCACATGCTACTAGTGGTCCTGCAGCACTGGCTGTGCCACACACTTAAGTAGCCCCTTTACCTTGTCTCAGGCCTACCATTGCAAGGCCTGTGTGTGCAGTTTCACTGCCACTTCGACTTGGCATTTAAAAGTACTTGCCAAGCCTTAACCTGCCCTTTCTCTATATATAAGTCACCTCTAATGTATGCCCTAGGTAACCCCTAGAGCAGGGTGCTGTGTGGGTAAAAGGAAGGACATATACCTGTGTAGTTTACATGTCCTGGTAGTGTAAAACTCCTAAATTCGTTTTTACACTACTGTGAGGCCTGCTCCCTTCATAGGCTAACATTGGGGCTGCCCTCATACATTATTGAAGTGGTAGTTGCTGATCTGAAGGGAGTAGGAAGGTCATATTTAGTATGGCGTGAATGGTAATACAAAATCCTGCTGACTGGTGAAGTTGGATTTAATATTACTATTCTAGAAATGCCACTTTTAGAAAGTGAGCATTTCTTTGCACTTAAATCTTTCTGTGCCTGACAATCCACGTCTGGCAGGGCTTAGTTGACAGCTCCTTGTGCATTCACTCAGACACACCCCAAACACAGGGTACTCAGCCTCACTTGCGTACATCTGCATTTTGAATGGGTCTTCCTGGGCTGGGAGGGTGGAGGGCCTGCTCTGACACAAAGGACTGCCACACCCCCTACTGGGACCCTGGCAGACAGGATTGAACTGAAAGGGGACCTGGTGCACTTCTAAGCCACTCTTTGAAGTCTCCCCCACTTCAAAGGTGCATTTGGGTATAAAACAGGGCCTCTGCCCTACCACCTCAGACACTTGCTGGAGAAGAAACCTGAAGCAGAACCTGCATCCTGCCAAGAAGAACTGCCTAGCTGCTCAAAGGACTCACCTGACTGCTTTCTACAAAGGACTGCTGCCTTGCTGTTGGCCTGCTGCCTTGCTGAACTCTTGCCTTGCTGCAGAAGTGCTCTCCAAGGGCTTGGCTAGAGCTTGCCTCCCGTTCCCTGAAGTCTCAGGACCAAAAAGACTTCCATCTTTCAACTGGACTCCTTGTGCGCCGAAAAGTTTGATGCACAGCTTGCTCCGCGGAAAAAAATTCACCGCACGCAGATCCGGAAAGACGCCGCTCGACCCCGAAAGGAAAAGATCGACCGGAACTTCGACGCACGGCCTGCCTGGACAACACCTCCCGACTTCCAGAGAGGAAATCGACGTGACGCCTGCCATGAGGGAGAAAATTCCACGCGCAGCCCACCCAAACGACACGCAGCCGGATAACAAGCCCAGGATTCCACGCACAGACCCCGGGACATCTGGGAATCCCGCGACCCACAGAGACCTGTCCGTGCGCCGGAAAACGACGCACGTCTTCCCCGCGTGAAAAATAACGACAAAAGTCCGTGTGTGAAGGGGCGAAACCGACGCACACACCATTTTTCCACGCATCTCCTCCTCTGCGGCCCTTTGCAGAGATTTTCCACTCCAAACCAAGTACTTTGTGCTTGAAAGAGACTTTGTTTGCTTTTTAAAGACTTAAGACACTTTGGGCCTCATTATGACCCTGGCGGGCGGCGGAGGCCGCCCGCCAGGATCCCGTCCTCCATTATACCGCTCCGCGGTCAGAAGACCGCGGAGGGTATTATGAGTTTTTCCCTGGGCTGGCGGGCGGTCTCCAAAAGACCGCCCGCCAGCCCAGGGAAAAACTCCCTTCCCACGAGGATGCCGGCTCGTAATCGAGCCGGCGGAGTGGGAAGGTGCGACGGGTGCAGTGGCACCCGTCGCGTATTTCAGTGTCTGCAAGGCAGACACTGAAATACTTTGCGGGGCCCTTTTACGGGGGCCCCGCGACCCCCCCCCTACCGCCATCCTGTTCATGGCGGCTTTCCCGCCATGAACAGGATGGCGGTAGGGGGGGTCAGAATCCCCTCGGCGGCGCAGCGAGCTGCGCCGCCTTGGAGGATTCTAAGGTCAGTGGAAAACCAGCGGGAGACCGCCGGTTTTCCCGTTCTGACCGCGGCCAAAGCGCCGCGGTCAGAATGACCAAGGGAGCACCGCCGGCCTGTCGGCGGTGCTCCCGCCCCCGTTGGCCCTGGCGGTAGAGAACCGCCAGGGTCAGAATGAGGGCCTTTATATCACTTTTCAGTGATATCTCTACAATTTCATATTGCATCTTTTATCGTTTTGACCTGCAAATACCCAGATAAATATTATATATTTTTCTAAACACTGTGTGGTGTATTTTTGTGGTGCTATATCGTGTTATTTTATGATTTATTGCACAAATACTTTACACATTGCCTTCTAAGTTAAGCCTGACTGCTCAGTGCCAAGCTACCAGAGGGTGGGCACAGGATAATTTGGATTGTGTGTGACTTACCCTGACTAGAGTGAGGGTCCTTGCTTGGACAGGGGGTAACCTGACTGCCAACCAGAGACCCCATTTCTAACAAGGTGGATTTAGGACAGAATGGAATGCAGAGAGAGGGAAAGCTCACATTTAAAGATTCACTATCAGAAATACCAAAATAAAGAAGGGTTAACCCAGTCAGACTGAAGCATCTTGCTTTAAAGTCTGTGGGTTGGGAAGTGGAAGTATGCCACTAATGTCCATAAATACCCGTGTTTGGTGGGTAGTTAATCTGAATTAGTCTACACTTACCCAGACATAACGTCTGCCTTCAGTATGTGGGTGCTCCGAGGGCAAATGCATTAATTTTGTCTCCATCACTGGCTGGAGTAGATTTGATCCTGCTAGGTACGACGTTTGTGAATAGGAATTGTCTTACTAATTTGAGAATGTGTTTTAGTGTGTGCATGTACTTCCCTAATCATCTTCTCAAATTTCTTTTAACCCCTCCCATTTAGTAGCAGATATTCCCCATTTCCACCTATGCTTATCCCTTCCATATTTATTACTGAAATGTACATCTCTTTGTGTGGATATCTACTTGTCCATGGTCGGAAACTGCACACCGGGGCTATTCACAAAGGTATGTAAAGTTGCACGTCTGTAACACTCTTTTACATACATTTACATGCCTTTCTGAATTGGCCTATAAACATCCAAAATAGGTGCTGTTAGAAATGGGGTTTCTAGATGGCAGTGGTTTGCACCCTGTCGAAATAAGGAACCCTCACTCAAGTCAGGCTAAAGGAGTCACACAGCTAAGATAACCCCTGCTCACACACTTGGTAGCTTGGCACGAGCAGTCGGCCTCACTCAGAGGCAATGTATAAAGTATCTGTACACACACACACACACACACACAACAACACAGTAAAAACACAGCAAAAGGAGAAAAAAGTCTAGATATATAGCCAATATTCATCTGAAACAAGACCAAAACAACAAAAATCCAACATACACAAAGGTATCACTTTTAAAAAGTTGCAAAGAGTCTTAATCAAGATGAATCAATGGTTGTCTCCTTAATACACAGTATCTGGGATGCCTCAAAAACAAAGACGATCAGGGCCACAGAGGAGGTGAGGTGCCGAAGAACAAAGTAACACGTTGGTTCCTTACTGTGTAGGGGGGGTGATGTGTTGGTTCCTTACTGACAGGAGAGGTGATGCATTGATTCCCTCCTCGCAAGAGGAGTGATGCGTTGGTTCCTTACAGGTAAGAGAGTCGATGTGTCGGTTCTCTCCTCGCAGGAGAGGGGATGTGTTGATTTCCGGTCACTCAGCTCCTTGCTGCAGTGCGGGGGTCAATGCGAAAATGATGCCCAGGGACGATGCATGGGAAAATCCAGAAGCACTGTGATGCTAGAGCCGTGGTGAAAAAGGGGCTGCATTGTTACTACAGGTGCTGCATTGATCCTTGCACCACAAGGCAGGTGCTGCGTCAATTCCTCAGCCACAGAGCAACCACTGCATTGATTCTTCTGCTGCATGCCAGGCGATGCATTGATTTTAGCTGCAGCGATCCAATGCATGGATTTTCTTTCTCGGGATACCAGTTTCTACTTCCAAGGGCCTAGGGACTGGATTTGGCACCAATTGGCAAGTCAGGACTCTCAGCAGAAGAATCCAGGTAGCTCTGGCAGATGAAGACTTGATGTCCCTGAGACTTCTAACTGGAGGCAAGCTCAGTTCAACCCCTTGGAGAACCTGGGAAAGCAAGATGTAGAAAGCAAAGTCCAGTCCTTTCACTACCAGGATAGAAGCAGCAGGCCAACACAACAAAGCAACAGTCATAGTTGCAGTTCCTCCTACAGCATCCAGCTCTTCTTCCTGGCAAAATGTCCTCAGTCCAGAAGTGTTCTGAAATTGTGGTCTCAGAGGTCCAATACTTATACTCATTTCTGCCTTTGAAGAACGCAATCTTCAAAGGAAAGTCTTTGTAGTGCACAGGACCCTGCCTTTCCTGCCCTGATCGCAGACACACTCAATAGAGTTGGAGACTGCTTTGTGCAAGGACAGGCTCAGCCCTATGCACGTCACTAAAAGACTTTCCTTTGAGGTCTGCCTATTTCAAAAGCAGAAATGAGTATAAGTATTGGACTGTGTTGGACTTTTTCCATTACGGAGGGTCATCCCCAATCTTTTTGCCTCCTGCCTCCTATTTTTTCTGACCTGTTTTTGTTGGCTTTAGAACTCTGAGCACTTTACCACTGCTAACCAGTGCTAAAGGGCATATGCTCTCTGTGTAAATTGTATGGTTGATTGGTTTATCCATGATTGGCATATTTGATTTACTGGTAAGTGCCTTGTAAAGGGCACCAGAGGTGCCCAGGGCCTGTAAATCAAATGCTACTAGTGGGCCTGCAGCACTGGTTGTGCCACCCACATTAGTAGCCCTGTAATCATGTCTGAAACCTGTCACTGCAGTGTATGTGTGCAGTTTTAAAGTGCCAATTCGACTTGGCAAGTCTACCCACTTGCCAGGTCTAAACCTTCCTTTTTCTTACATGTAAGACAACCCTAAGAAAGGTCCTAGGTAGCTCCATGGGCAGGGTGTGGTGTATGGTTAAGGTAGGGCATATACTAATGTGTTTTATATGTCCTAACAGTGAAATACTTCCGAATTTGGTTTTCCTTGTTGCAAGGACTGTCCATCTCATAGGTTAACATGAGGGCTGCCTTTAAAGATGATTAAAGCACAGATTTTCTTTGGGAGTGAATAGACAAGGAGTTTGGGGTCTCTGAGCTCACAATTTAAAAATACATCTTTTAGTAAAGTTGATTTTAAGATTGTGTGTTTGAAAATGCCACTTTTAGAAAGTGAGCATTTCCTTGCTTAAACCATTCTGTGACTCTGCATGTTTGTGGATTCCCTGTCTAGGTCAGTTTGACAGTTCTTTGCACCCCTCTCTAGACAGTGACACAAAGGGAGCTGGTGTGTAGCCTGCATATCCTGATTAGCCATCTGTGCTTGGAGGGAAGGGTTGTGCCTGCCCTCACACAATGCAGTCTCCAACCCCCTGGTGTGTGTCTGGGGCCTGGCCTGGGCAAGGCAGGATTTCACAAAGGGAGACTTTCCTTTAAAGTAAACCTACTTCAAAGGCCAACATGGGTAGAAGAAGGGCACCCAAAACCAGAGAGTTTAAATCACTTTTGGAACCTTTGCCTGGAGAAGAGCTGAAGAGCTGAGGAGAAGTGCTGCCCTGCCTGTGACTGTGCTTTGTGGATCTATCCTGCAGTTACTGCTTATGCATGGTGAAAGGGGACAAAGACTGGACTTTGTTGTGCATTCCTGCTTGTGATGAAATCTCCAAGGGCTTGTCCTGAGCTTGCCTCCTGTAGTTTAAGTCTCTGGGCCATCAAGGACTTCCCCTGCCGGCACCTGGACTCTCTGCAGAGACTCCTGCCCCGCCAAGTGGTTCTCTATCAAGTTCCTAGGGCCTTGACAGGTGAAGATGGCAGATCAAGATTGTAAATCCACGCACTGACTGCCGTGCGGGGAAATTTCTGACGCAACCTCCGAGATGCGGCTGAAGAAACGACGCACCACCGGCTTCGTGGCTGAAATCGATGCATTGCCTGCAGCGTGGCTGGAAAATCGAAGCACGTGGCTGGAGAAACAATGCGCCACCGGTTTTGCTGATACTGTGCGGCAGGATTTTCGATGCAAACCTTGCTGGGCACGGAAAAACAATGCAACGCCTGCCCGGACCCGAGTGCTGCCCGGATCGATGCATCGCTCTCCTGCGGAGAGGAAAACCGACGGGCGTCGACCCAACCAGAGAAGGAGAAACGACACACGGTTTCGCTTGCGGGTGAGACATCGACACATCCCTAACTTTTTTTGACGCACACTTCACCCGTGCATATTATTTTGACGCTACCCAGGTACTTTTCAATGCTAACAGTGTTTTTATTGTTTACCAAAGCATTTAAGACTCTTTTGCTTTTAAAATTCATAACTTGACCTGTGTATGTTCAGAGTCCCTGGAACTGGGGCAGGGGAGGAAGAACTCACCCCTGACTCCTGTCCCGCCTAAGGGTACAGACCCTGGGCTGGAATACCAGTCTCAGGATACCACCCTTGAACTGGTGGGAGGGAGAGTGGATGAAGGGTACCAGTCACCTAGGGCTATTGGTCCCCACCATGAGAAACCACAGAGGTTAGACATCCCTGGAAGGGCTGAGGCCTGGCTCTCCTCAATGGCAGCTGGTTGCTATCCTTGTGGACGGAGTTGCCCTTGGGTGGGGGACAGGAGTCACATCCCGAGGGTGGAATGAGCCACAACCCTATGTTGGTCATGGTGGTGCTTTCTACCTACTGGGATACATCTGTGAGCCAAGTAAGGTTAGGTGCTGCACAGACGGGGTCCACAGGTCAGGAGAAGAATTTCCCCTGGGTTAGCTAAGTGGGCCCTGAGATTATGGACAGAGGAATCAAACTTGGTTTATGAAGGCATAGAACTGGAATGCATCCCTGCTGTTGTGGGCCAAGGTCCATGTTCTATTGCCTCAATCAGGAACTGATTGGTCTCCCCTGGCTTTAGGTTGGTGGAGGCTGTGTTGGACCTGGCCCTTTTTGTAGGGTCATTCCCCAAACATTTTGTCTCATTTCTCCTATTTTTTACCTGTTTATGTATGCTTTAGGACTCTGGGCACTTTACTGCTGCTAACCAGTGCTAAAGTGCATATGCTTTCTGCCTAAATTGTATTGGTGATTGGGTTATACATGATTGGCATATCTGATTTATTAGTAGGTCCCTTGTACAGTGCACTATGTGTGCCCAAGGTCTGTAAACCAAATGCTACTAGTGGGCCTGAAGCACTGATTGTGCCACCCACATGAGTAGCCCTGTAAACATGTCTCAGATCTGCCATTGCAGTTTCTGTGTGTGCAGTTTTAAAACTGCCATGTTGACCTGGCAATTGTACAAACCTGCCAGGCCCAAAGCTTCCCTTTTACTACATGTAAGTCACCCCTAAGTTAGGCAGACCATGGGCAGTGTATTTAAAATGTAGAACATTTACTAGTGTGTTTTACATGTCCTGATAATGAAATACTGCTAAATTCATTTTTCACTAATGCAAGGCCTAATTTTCCCATAGGATAATCGGGAAGTGTAATTTCCGGTTGGGAGCAGATAGAGATTTGGAGTTTGGGGTCTCTGAACTTATAATTTAAAAATACAATTTAAAAACCAACTTCACCGAAAGATGTAAGTTTAAAAATGCCACTTTTAGAAAGTCTGCATTTTTTTGCTTAACCATTCAATCAATCAATCAAATTTCTTAAGCGCACTACTCACCCGGTCAGGTCTCAAGGTGCTGGGGGGGTTACTGCTCAAAAAGCCATGTTTTGAGGTGCTTTCTGAAGGTTAGGAGGTCCTGGGTCTTGCGTAGGTTGGTGGGGAGGGAGTTCCAGGTTTTGTAGTGAGGGCGAGGTCGGCAGAGCGGAGCTGTCGAGTTGGTTTGTGGAAGTTGATTCATTTGTTGAGGTAGGCCAGTAGAGTGTCATGGAGGGCTTGGTGAGCATGGACAAGGATTTTCAAAATTATCCTTTTGTTGATGGGCAGCCAGTGTAGGGATCTGAGGTTGGCGGAGATGTGTTTGTGGTGAGGGAGGTTGAGGATGAGACGTGCGGCTGCGTTCTGGATTCGCTGGAGTTTTCTCTGAAGCTTGGCTGTGGTCCATGCGTAGAGGACGTTGCCGTAGTCCAGTCTGCTGCTTATGAGGGCGTGGGTGACTGTTCTTCTAGTTTCTAAAGGAATACATTTGAAAGTCTTGCATAGCATGCGAAGGGTGTTGAAGCAGGAGGATGATATGGCATTTATTTGCTGAGTCATGGAAACAGATGAGTTCAGTATGATGCCAAGATTGCGTGCGTGGGTGGTGGGGGTGGGGGGGGGTCCAAGGGTGGTGGGCCACCAAGAGTTGTTCCATGCTGTCTTGTTCGGACCGAAGATGATTATCTCTGTTTTTTCTGACTTCAATTTGAGGTGGCTTGCTGTCATCCAGTTAGCGATGGCAAGGAAGCCGGCGAGTAGGTTATTCTTAGTGGTAGATGGGTTCCTCGTGAGGGAGATGATGAGCTGAGTGTTGTCAGCGTATGAAATGACGGTGAGGCCGTGGGGGCGGATGATGTTGGCGAGAGGAGCCATGTAGATATTGAAAAGGGTGGGGCTGAGGGAGGATCCTTGGGGGACCCCGCAGATGGTCTTGGTGGCTGTGGGCCGGAAATGAGGGAGGCAAACTCTTTGGGTTCTTTCGGAGAGGAAGGAGGTGAGCCAGTCCAGGGCTTTGTGGCGAATTCCGGCATTGAAGAGGCGTGTGCGGAGGGTTTGGTGGCACACAGTGTCAAAAGCTGCGGAGAGGTCTAGGAGGATGAGGGCGACTGTTTCGCCCTTGTCCAATCTGGTCCTGATGTCGTCTGTACACGCGATGAGGGCTGTCTCGGTGCTGTGGTTTTTGCGAATCCAGACTGAGAGATGTCAAGTATGTTGCTGTCTTCTAGGAAGCGAGACAGTTGTATGTTTACTATCTTCTCCATGACCTTTGCCATGAAGGGGAGAAGAGAGATGGGTTGGTAGTTTGTGAGGTCTTCAGGGTTTGCTTTGGGTTTTTTGAGAAGAGATTTGACTTTGGCGTGTTTCCAAATATCTGGGAATGTTGCGGTCTCGAAGGAACTGTTGATGATGGCCCAGAGCTGGAGAGCGATGATTTGGCTGGCCTTGTTGAAGATGTGGTGGGGGCAAAGGTCTGTTGGGGAGCCCGAGTGGATGTAGCTCATGGTTTTGCCGATTTCTTCATCATTGGTGGGGGTCCAGGTGTTCAGTAGGTTGGTGCAGAAGGGTGTTGTGGTTTTGGTTGTGTCGGTGGGGGTGATGGTGGGTGCTGATGATGTGAAGCTGTTGTGTATGTCTGCGATCTTGCAGTGGAAGTAGTTGGCAAGGGAGTTGCAGAGGTCTTGGGAGTGTGGAGGGTCGATGATGCAGGATTTGGGTTTGGTGAGCTCTTTGATGATGACAAAAAGTTCCTTGCTGTGGTGTGTGTTGTTGTCTATGCGTTCTTTGTAGAAGGACCGTTTGGTGGTCTGGATGAGTTGGTGGTGTTTGCGCATGGCTGATTTGAGGGCGGAGAAGTTACTCATTGAGGGTTCCTGGCGCCAGGCTTTCTAAACTTTTCGGCATTCTCGTTTGGAAGGCTGAAGTTCTGTGGTGCAGGGGGCAGTCTTGATGGTGCGGGTGTTGTTGTTTATTTTGAAAGGGGCGAGGGAGTCTGCGCAAGTTTCTAGCCATCGTGTGAGGTTGAGAGCAGCGGCATTGGGGTCGTTGGTACTGGGAGGTGGAGCTTGTGCGAGGTTGGAGATCAGGTGTTCTTTGGAGATTTCGTTCCACTTGCGGTAGGGGTTAGGATGTTGCTGGTGGTGGGTGGGGGGTTTCAGGAAGGAGAAATGGATGCAGTGGTGGTCAGTCCAGTGGAGTTTGGTGTTGTGAGTGAAGGTTATGTGGCTGCTGGAGGTGAAGATGGCATCTAGCGTGTGTCCGGCTGAGTGGGTGGGTGAGGTGACCAGTTGCTTGAGGCTGAGGTTTGTGAGGTTGTCCAGCAGGGCCGTGGAGATGCAGTCGTGGGTGCTTTCCAGTGAAAGTTAAGGTCACCAAGGAGTATGTAGTCTGTGGAGGTGAGGGCGTGGGCGCTGATAGTGTCGGCGATGGTGTCACAGAATGGGGGGCGGGGTCCTGGTGGTCTGTAGATGAGGGTTCCTCTTAGGGTGGTGTTGGTGTTGATGTGTACCTGAAAGTGTACGTTTTCTGTGTTGTCGAGGGTGTTGTTGGTGTTGGTGGATATCTGGATGGAGTTTCTGTGTATTATGGCGATTCCTCCTCCTGGTTTATTGGTGCAGTCTCTATGGGTGTTTTTGTATCCTTTTGGGATGCTATGGCGATGTCGGGTTCTGATGAGGAGTTCATCCATGTTTCAGTGAGGAATGCGATGTCGGGAGAGTTTGAGGTGAGTAGGTCCCAAAGCTCGATGGAGTGCTTGTGGACGGAGCGGGTGTTAAGGAGGGTGCAGTTGAGGTGATTGGGGGGTTTGGTGTTGTTGTTGTGCTTGCTGGTGTTGTTGGTGTGAGTGCAAGAGAAGTGGCATGAGTGGCATGTGAAAGGTCCGTGTGTGTGTCTGGGATTGGCCTGGGTGCCGGCCGGGGTTGAGAGCAAGGAGCTCTGTGGAGCCATTCCATGCCTCTGCCTGGCTGTGGAATACATGTCTGAGCCAGACTTACAGTTGGGCTGTTTGTGAATTCACTCTGGACAGTCACACAAAGGGAGCGGATATATGTCCTGCATACCTGGATGGGTCCTCCTGGGCTAGAATGGTGGGTGAAGCTGACAGTTGCACCTTCATATGGCTGTGCCTGTCCTTATACAAGGCAGTCTCCAACCCCCATGGAGTGTGTCTGGGGCTAGGACAGCGAGAGGCAGGTTCCTGTGCCCTACAAAGATTTTGTTTAAAGTTGGCCTACTTCAAAAGCAGAAGTGAGTATAAGTATTGGACCGCTGACCTCACAACTTCTGAACACTTCTGGACTGAGGACATTCTGCCAGGGCAAAAAGCTGGATGTTTCAGGAGGACATGCCACTCTTTGCTTGCTGCTTTGCTGTGATGGCCTACTGCTGCTACTGTTGACATATGTTGCCAGGAAGATTTTCTCCCCACTTCGGGTTCAGAAACCACAAACACGCAAGTGAGACACTATTACTACTTTCACCTAAGGAGGTCGACTAGATCTTTGGACTTGGCGAAGAGTGTAGTAGTCAGAGTCATTCAGTCAAAAATCAGTGACATACCATTATAAAACTCCAAAATAAAAAAAAAGGAAAGCTTTGTTACAATACCAGAATCAATGTCACATACATGGTGCACAAAACAGATGTTCTAAACATACATGAAAACCATAGGCTGACTGTAAAGTCTAAACAGATTTAACCTATTAAACATCAATACTGTCAAAGACTCCAAAAGAATAATATAGATTAGCAACAACACAATATGCACATTATTATTTGAATTAAAAAAAGATGATGGTGACATCAGTAGATCATCAAAATACAGTTTAACATTCACTTCCAGATTTCAGGTTTCAGGGCTGGGCCACTCCTATCACTAACACAAATTTAGACTTGCACTTTCATGTGTGGGAACAGGCTAACACATGTGGGCAAAAGCAAAAATGAAGAGAGGCAAAAATCATTTGGAAAACATCTAACTAGAACAACTTACTATAAATATATGCAGGTCTAATTATCAGACTGAAAAGGAAACAAGAAAAACACATTTAGCTATATCTCTCCTCATGGGACAGCAGACAGTAGTGATTCATCAGCTAAAGCGGTCACTTCTTCTAGCGTCAGTTGATGGCAGGATCAGGACAGTGTAGAACACAGGAAACACATAGGACAGATCAGCAGTTCAGAATTAGTTGGCCATATTAGTACTGAACCACATAACAGAATAGGGCAGTTAAGACTGATGAGAAAGTTCATCTGGGGACTTAAGAAACAAAGGGTGGCAGCAGACTCAAACAGCATTCTGAACAGCTTCGAGGAAGAAGACTAACACGAATGAACTCCCACAGAAACTCACTCTCATGTTTTTCAAAGTTCCTCACTAAAATATGCACGATTCATTCATTAGTGCTTCATGTGGTGTAACTTCGGTTGTCAAGTTCAATATCCAATGGCTGTTGGTGATACCATCAAATTTGCAACTATTCCAAATCTTCTCAGCTAAAGTGCATTGTCATTCGAGATTCTCACACAGTTCTGACAAAATATTACATTCTATAGTTATTTGTTACTTGAGAGTTTTCTCTCACACAACTAATCCTGTTTCACATACAATCATGAGCTTCCTGTCCTGTCCAACAGCTAGAACAAATAATGCAACATTGTTAATTCTGAAACATGTTTCTTGCTTTCAATACAATAGGACATTCAAAATCACACTAACATCCTTGGAAAAGAAATTAGGTCAGAGGGAACAGTATTAACAAGTGATTTTCCATCACTGCTGCAAAATGAATCATTTAGGCCTAGTCAAGCTAAGAAAGTCATAATACACATTAATACATTAACACATAAACAAAACCTATTGGGCACCTTAAAATTCACATTAAATATGCAAAAGAAATTATTTACTTGCAAACATTATTTATGACGTTAGAATAATTTTAAATGTACATTTATTTTTCGGCACACATGTACCTCACATTAGTGAAATTCATTAATTCAACATAAGTGTGTTTAATTCATTTTTATGTAATACTTTCAATATTATTCTAAATATTACTTCACATTAATTAGTACCTCATTTAATATAAATGTAAAACTCTCATGTTTAAACATAGGCCCTCATTTTGACATTGGAGGTAAATCCCACTTCCCGCCACGCTGACTGCCGCCAATTTACCGCCGCCACGGCGGATATCCGTGCACCATATTATGACACACACACACACACCAATCCGTCAGTATTCAGCCACAGACACAAAATCGCCACACCAATGGTCAGTGATAAACTGGCGGCATCAAAACCCACACCGTTACGCCAACAGAGCAACGCCCACCACATTATGACCCACAAATCACCACGGCGGACATTCAACGGTGGTGAACCATTGGCAGCTCATCACACCGAGCTCAAAATGGACATCCACAGACAAAACACCACCACATTGGACAATTCAAACAACACACACCTGACACCCATACACATACTACACCTACACCACTATAAAACACACACCCACATTACCCACAACCCTTTATCATTACAAACCATTGCCAGCAGAGAGACATCAAGACCACAGACACAACTACAGCCACACACTATACACACCTATACACCACTCACGCACTTCACCTCACACACCCCAACACATTACCCAACACACCCTCACCCTACACACCTCACAACACACTCATGGCACAACAAAGACACCCCCATTTCACAGAGGAGGAGCTAAGGGTCATGGTGGAGGAAATCATCAGTGTAGAGCCTCAGCTGTTTGGAGCACAGGTGCAGCAGATATCGATAGCTAGGAAGATGAGCTATGGAGGAGAATCGTGGACAGGGTCAACGCCGTGGGACAGCACCCAAGAATCAGGGATGACATCAGGAAGAGGTGGAACGACCTATAGGGGAAGGTACGTTCCATTGCAACAAGACACCAGCTCACTGTACAGTGGACTGGAGGTGGACCTCCACCTCCCCCCCACAAATAACAGAATGGGAGGAGCAGTGTCTTTGCAATCCTGCATCCTAAGGGCCTGGCGGGACTAGGAGGAGGACTGGACTCTAGTAAGTCAACTCTCTACTGCTATCACCCCCCTCCCTGCATGCCCTCACATACCCCTACCCTCACCCTCACTTCCATCACTCCACCACTTCCCACACACCCACCATCACATCTCACTTATCCCAATGCCAAGCCCTGCAAGCTGTACCAATGCATGGACACCCCTCACAACCCTGTATGGACACTCATCACTAAAGCATGCTCACCATAGAGAACTAACAAGCCCACCATACACCAACATACACAAGTGAAAGCTGCTAGGGCAAATACAACCAAAGAGGGCAAGCCACAGATGCACAATATGTCAGATACAGAAACCATAACACATAATTTACATACCCACAGGTATCCCAGTCAATGTCAGCAGAGAGGAGGTGCCAGCATTATCCTGTCCCCCAACTGAAGAGGCCCACAGTGATAACAGAAACTCTGGTCTTCAGGATCTAGATGACCAACCTGGCCCATCAGGGACCTCTGGACAGCCGGTTAATCAGGCCCAGTCGCACACCACCACAGAGCCTCCCCATCAGGAAACACCAGCGCAGTACCCACACCTCTGTCCCCAGGACAAGTCAGTCAGCACTGTGTTCACCTCTACAGGGACCACCAGCCACACCTCATACCCAAGACAACCAGGGACCTGTGGTCAATGGCAGTGGGCACACGGTTCAGGGGACAGAGGCACAGGCCAACAGGGAAAAAGGGAGGAGTGCTGTGCGCCAGGGGGAGGGCATGCCCAGGGAACCGACTCTCTAGGAGGCACTTGCAGAGATCCTGGGAGCCTATCAACATTCCCAGGACACGATGGGCCAGATCCTGGACAATGTGCAGGAGAACAGGCGGCTGCAGGAGGGACAGTACCAGGGGATCAGGGAAGACTTGCAGGCCATCAATAACACCCTGATCTCCATAGCAGGGGTGCTGGCAGACATGGCCAACATTATGTGGGAGGCAGTCACACAACAGCGGGCCCCTGCCACTAGCCAGACATCTGAACAGCCTTCCACCTCCGCTGCTGCTAGTGGCCAGGAGGCCTTCCACAGGACTCACAGGCCACCAGCACCCCTCTCCTTGCAGAAGGAGAACCACCCCACAAACGTTCCCTGCGATCCAGACAGAAGTCAGAGACAGTACCAAGACCCCCACCAGGAAATGGGACTCCTGATTTTGTCACACTTGTGTCCCACTCAGTCACCCTGTCCACCTTGAACTGCCATTGCTCCTCTTCCTATGTCCCCTTGGACAATGCACCTGTGCTACAAACAGACTCGAACGATACCCTAAGCTTTTCTCCATCATCACCCCATCCCTTTGAAATTTCCCCTCAATATTTTAGCACTTCAATAAACACCCTGGGAAAAAAAAGAAGTCTGTAGTATGTCATGTATTTCAATTATGTATTAATTGAAACAGGTACAAACATTGCAATTCAACTGTACAGAAAATGAGCATTGATTAATGATCTGTAGCTGGAAGCAGTGATCACACCAGGAGTATATGTGAGGTCACCACCATCTGCAAAACGAATTGCCAGAGGGAACAGTAACTGGGCATAGAAGTGGGAAATATCAGCATGCCAGTGCCACAGAAATTCCAACAAATGTCATTGTAATGTGAAGTAACACTGTCCTACCTGTGTGTCATTGGAAGTATTGTCTGATCACTGATGTTCTATTGTCCTCATCCTCTACCTCCTCATCCTCACTGTCCACAGGGTCCACTGCTGGCACACTGGCATCTCCAGCCTCCTCCTCCTGCAGGAATGGGACATGGCGTCTGAGGGCCAGGTTATGCAACATGCAGCATGCCACCACTATCTGGCAGACCTTTTGGGTGAGTAGCACAGGGATCCACCTGTCTAATGGAGGCACCAGAAGCTGGCCTTCAGGAGGCCAAAGGTTCTCTCAATGATCCTTCTCATTCGTCCATGTGCCTCATTATAACGTTCTTCTGCCCTTGTCCTGGCATTCCTCACAGGGGTCAGCAGCCTTGATAGGTTTGGGTAACCAGTGTCACCTGCAATTATTGAGGGACAACATTTAGCCACACACTATCCCATATGGCCGAAACCATACCCATACACCAACATATATTGGGTGGGAACCAGGGCTCACCTATTAGCCACACCCTGTGCCTCTGTAGTTGGCCCATCACATTTGGGATGCTGCTATTCCTCAGTACAAAGGTATCATGCACCGAGCCAGGATACTTAGCATTGATATGGGAGATGTACTGGTCCGCCAAGCAGACCATCTGTACATTCATAGAGGGGAAACTTTTTTGATTTCTGAACACCTGTTCATTCTTACGATGGGGGGATAAATGCAATATGTGTTCCATCAATTGCCCCATTTATGTTGGGGATATGTCCCATTGCATAGAACTCAGCATTCACTGTGGCCAAATCTTCAACCTGGGGGAAAACAACGTAGCTGCACATGTGTTTAATCAGGGAAGACAACACTCTTGTCAGCACTATTGAGAACATTGGCTGTGACTTTCCTGCTGCCAAGCCCACTGTCACTGGAAAGAACCAGTTGCCAGGAAAAGGAGCACAGCTAGGACTTGCACAAGAGGGGGGATCCCAGTGTGGTGACGGATAGCAGATATCAGGTCAGGCTCCGATTGGGCACACAGCTCTGTGATTGGGGCCCTGTCAAGTCTATAGGTGAGTATTATGTGCCTGTCCTCCAGTGTTGCCAAGTCCACTAGGGGACTGTACATAGGGGTATGTCTCCATCTCCTAATCATCTGCAGCGGTAGTAATGGTAGTAATCTATGGGTTCAAAAGAGTGACGTGCCAGTCACAAAGTGAACAATGGAGCTACAACAGAACTTTGCATGCTGTCAACTTGTAATGGGTCAGTGTGATTTGTCCAGTATGTCCTAATTTCACCAATAATGCAGCTATTTTTTAGAGGGCCTGCCCCCCCCCCCGAAATGGCGTCTGCCTGTCCTGTGTGGAGGGACAGATGCAAGTGAGGTAATTCCGCTGACGTTGTGCTCCGCCGCGGGAGGTGGTCGGGAACCGCCATGCAATTCCTCTTTGGTTAACATTGGGCCCTGTGGGTTACAGTGGCCAATGGTGATCTACGCCGGCGGTGACGGTATGCACTGCTGCGGACGTGACTGCCATTTTCTATCTGATCCCTCACTTGCTACCTGAACTTCCATAAGAGAGGACCTACAATGCATGTGCTACTGTGACCGGTGTCTGGAACCTACCATGGCCCGTGTGACTGGGGAAAGGGCCCCAGCCTGGACTTCGGAGGAGTTGGAGAGACTGGTAGATGGGGTCCTACCCCAGTACAGACTGTTGTATGGGCCTCCAGAACAACAGGTGAGGACACTGTGGGCACGATGCATGTGGCAGGAATACATGGAGTGGTGTGTGTGAAGTCCTCGTGTAATGGGGTGGGTAGATGTCCTCTAGGCGGCATATATAAGTTGTGTGCTCGGACATGTGTGTGTAAATGGTGATGTGAAGGGGTATGGTGGGCCATAAGTTTAACAGACAGAACTGTTTGTCTAATTCTATTTTCCTGTGTGTATTGCCTCTGCAGGTCAGCGCCCATCAAAAGAAGGGTATATGGCGTGCCATCGCCAAGGAGGTGCGGACCCTGGGGGTCTATGGCAGGCGGAGCACCCACTGTCCCAAACAGTGGGAGGACCTGAGACGCTGGGCACATAAGATGGCGGAGGCCCAGGTGGGGATGGCCTCCCAATGAGGAAGGGGTGCCCGTCGAAACCTGACCCCCTGATGGCCCGCATAAAGGCAGTGGCCTATCCAGAGCTGGATGGGCGCTTGAGGGCATCACAGCAGCCACAAGGGGGTGAGTACAGTGCCCATCATTACAACTTACGCATGGTAGGGTGGTATCCGGGCAGGGGATGTGTGTCACTGGATGCCTCTAGGCCAGGCCTGACACTGCAGCATAGGTCCCCTGGTGGCTCAGGGTTCTGAAGGGATAATCCTGCTACCTACCTCGTAGGCATCCACTAATGGTCAGGGCTGCTTGGGTCCCAGGTGTGCTGCATTTGGGGTGTATGCCCCTCCCCATGCCTTGGTAGCAAACTATTTCTCTTCTAGTAATTTGGCATCTTGAGTAGGCCTGCTCCCTGTGTGTGAGGGTGCTGTGTACGCCAACAGTGGTGTTAGTGCAGCCATTGACCCAGAGTATCCTTTGTCTCTACGCCCCTCTCTTTTTGTTTTGTCATCTTGTCCTTATGTGCATTAGCATCAACTGGTGGAGGAGCAGTGGCACCGCATCAGAGGGAGCTGCATCCCACAGGACCCAGGAGGCAGAGTCCACCAACACTGAGGGCACCAGTGGGACGCAGGGTGAGGGGAGCTCCACAGCAGAGACTGGAGGGGACAGTTCTGACACAGATACCTCTTCCAATGGAAGCTCCCTGGTGGTGGAGGACACTTCTGTGACCACCCCAGATACAGGTACATCCACCACCCCCGTACCAGCACTGCCCTCCCAGCAGCTCCTCATTGAGTTGCCCATGCCCGCTCACCCATGATGGTGAGCTTCTCCTTCACCCCAGGCACCTCAGGCCCTGCCCCAGTGAGCCCTGCTGCCCTGAGTGAGGAGTCTATTGACCTCCTGAGATCCATCTCTGTATGGCAGTCAACCATTGTGAATGCCAACCAGGGGCTGGCAGCCCAGATGCAACAGACTAATGCATTCCTGGAGGGCATTCACACTGGATTGGCGGCCCAACAGAGATCGATCCAGGCTCTGGCCTCCTCTCTGATGGCAGCCGTTGTCCCTGTTTCTACACTCCCCCTCCAACTTCCTCTTCACAGTCCCATTCCCCTCAACCCCAACCCATCTCAAGCACATAGCCAGACGAGCATGCACAAAAGACAACACACAAGAGTGGTACAGGCAAACACAAGCACCACACTTCATCCCACAGGCACTCCCACAAACACCATCCAGATGCAGACACACCAACATCCACTATTTCCACTGTCTCCCCCTCCACCTCCACCTCCCTCCAAGTTCCACCTACACTCACACCTGCATGCACTACATCATTATCCACTACCAGCATCATCACCACACCAAGCAGAACACACACCTCACTGGCAGACACCTCTATAACAGCCATGCACACGTCCCCTGTGTCTTCTCCATATAGTGTCTGTCCCCCCTCCTAAGGTACACAAGCACTCAGACACCCAACAGCCATCCACCTCACAACAGCATACAGCCCATGCACCGCACCCAAAAGCAGCAGACACCCCAAACAACCACTCCCTCTTCCTCCAATCCCATTCCTTCGCCCTCTTCCCACCCCAATGTCCCTAAAAAACTGTTCCTACCCACCACTGACCTCTTCCTTACCCCTCACCCCCATCCTGCACGTATGGGCAGGTTTGGAAGGACTCAGCCAAGCACCTTAGTCCCTCAGTCCATGGGGCCAGTCGTCACCACACCTACTTGTGGTGGGAAAGGATCCAGGCCATATGTCCTGAAGTTGAAGGAGCCTGCACCAGGCAGCCTCAAGGGAAAGGAGCCTGTCCCAGCTGCCAGAAAGAGCAACAAACCTGCCCCAGCAGGCAAGAAGGGAAAGGAGCCTGCCCCAGTGGCCAAGAAGACAAAGGAGCCTGCACCAGCAAGCAAAAATAGAAAGGAGCCTGCCCCAGCTGCCAGGAAGAGAAAGGAGCCTGCACCAGCAGGCAGGAAGACCAAGGGGCCCGGGGCGGGAACTGTGACGGAGCCCCCACCACCAACCATGGTTGTGCAGCTGTCTGAGGTTGCAGGGGATGGGCAGGAGCTTCCCCCCACCCCCAGCAGCACCACCACCTCCACTGAGCAGCCATCTGAGGTTGCAGGGGATGGGCAGGAGCCTCCCCCACCAGCAGCAGCACCACCACTGAACAGCTGTCACCGCCGGCGGACGGTATGTAATCCAGCCTCCATGGGCTGCTGTGCGGCTTGCCCCCTGCAAATCTAGTGGGTATGACACCCACCTGAGAGACTGTGACCTTGCACTCCCCAGGATCAAGAGCACAGGGCATGTTGCCCCCTCCAGAACCAATGGGCAAGACACCCACATGCCCAACACTCCCCAGGATCAAGAGCACAGGGCACAAGGCCCCTTCTAGAACCAGTGGGCAAGTCACCCACTCCAGAGACTGTGGCCTTGCACTCCCCAGGACCAAGCACAGGGCATGCTTCCCCCTCCAGAACCAGTGGGCAAGTCACCCACTCCAGAGACTGTGGACTTCCACTCCCCAGGACCAAGCACAAGGCATGTTGCCCCCTCCAGAACCAGTGGGCAAGTCACCCACTCCAGAGACTGTGGCCTTGCACTCCCCAGGACCAAGCACAGGGCATGTTGCCCCCTCCAGAACCAGTGGTGTTGTAACATCTCCCGGCTGAGTTGCCCCCTGTCCCCCTGAGGTGCCTGCCTGTTTACCAACCGATGCCCCTGAAGTGTTCTCTCCATGTTGAAGCAGGTGACATGTGTGGCCTTGGACTTTGGCCTGTGGCCATGTGACCTAAGAACAATGTAGACTGGGCTGTGTCCCTTTTTCTGTACATATGTGTATATCTATTATATTGTCTAACTTATTTTTCATGCTGTGTTGATCTCATAACATTCACTTTTTCGAAATCGTATTGTCCTCATATAATTCGTCTAAGTTACGGGGTAAAATTGTTTTTGTAATCCAGCTGATTGTGCATATGGTGTGGGGTGGAGGGAATGCGTGTGAGTGTCACTGTTGATTTCCTCCCTCCCTCCCTTGTGTGCTAGGCGGCTGTACTCACCGTCTTCTTCACAGGCGTTGGTGTTCGTGGTGGTGCAGAATGTAGAAGATCATGGGGAAGACATGCAGTTCAGGCTCCATGGCAGCGTGGTTCTTCGCCCCCCGTCTCCAATTGTGAGTCCGTTCCCTCCTGAGGTCTGTTTCCGCCAGGCTTTGATGTCCTTGGTACCGCCCTGGAAAAGGTGGCGGTTTCCAGGGTCGTAATATGGTGGGTGGAACATTGACTTTCGCCTGGCTGTAGGCGGCTACCGCCGTGGTTGCTGTTGTTTCTGCCCTGGCGGTCGGTGTGGTATATTGGCTGTCTTTCGGAGATCTTTCCGCCATGGTCAGAATTTGGCAGTCGGTATTACCGCCACTTTAACACCAACCGTCAGGGTTGTAATGAGGGCTATAGTGTTTAATATGAATGGCGGCCACATGGTCCACCATCATTCTGCACACCTGTAACTCACATTCATAAAATTCATTAATTCAATATAAGTGTGTTAATTCATTTTCATTTAATACTTTCAATAATATTCTTAATATTAATTCCCATTAGTACTTCATTTAATATAAATGTAAAACTCTCATGTTAAAATGTAGTGTTTAATACGAATGGAGGTCACATGGCCCACCATAATTCGAATGTGCACATTTTACAACTCGTGTTATTTTCTCGGTTAGGTTTTTAAATTAAGGTTGATTTGTCACCATATGCTAACTTCTATGCCACTAAAATATTAATAAAATTAGATCTCTCTCACTACTTCTGCTCTGGGAGCAAAAGGACTGGACTTTGCTTTCTACATCCTGCTTTCCAAGTTTCTGCAAGGGCTTGAACTGAGCTTGCCTCCTATTAGAAGTCTCAGGGACATCAAAGACTTCATCTGCCAGCACATGGGCTTTTATGATGAGAGTCTCAACTTGCCAAGTGGTACCAAATCCAGTTCCTGGGCCCTTTGAAGTGAGTTCTGGTGAAACCAAGAACAAACCATGTGCATCGACATCAGAGCAACATCAGAACTGATGCCGCTGTCCGACTCCGCACTGCTGACTGCACCAGGAGCTGTGGTCCCTGCTGAGTGAAATGACCATGACTGACGCTGCAGGCCCGAAGCCGCTGCACTGCCTCAGAAGTCCCACCACAGTGTGAGTCCTGAGTGCCATGTACCCAACATCAGGGACACCCAACTATGCTGGAGCACGTGTGGCCCCATGGTGTGATTGAGACACCACAAAGTCGATGCTGCATGTCTTGACCTGATCGATCCATCAACCCCGCCGGATCGTAAGGAACTGACACCTCATCACCGAGGACACATTACCTCCGCTACAACCTTAAGGAACCAACACCTCACCTCCCCAGGAGAAAGAACCCGACGACTCAAGTCCCCAGTAGCAGTAAGGAACCAATGCCATGCTGGCTACACTGATGTCTCACCTCCCCAACTCTATGCCACGTCTTTGTTTCATAGTTTTCAAAGGTACTGTACCAGGGGGTCCATGTGACTCCCTTACAACTGGGGTCAGACTGTTGGGAACGAATCCATCAACAACATTGTGATAGCCCCAGTTGGAGCTATTGTGTTTCTAAACGCTATACTGAGATTTAGGGGGGTCATTACGACCCTGGCGGAAGGCGGAGAACCGACGGTAAGACCACCAACAGGCTGGCGGTTTCCCTTCATGGAATTATGACCATGGCGGTTACCGCCATGGTCATCCGCCGGTTCTCCGTTCCACCCGCCAGGGCGGAGACGACCGCTGGGCTGGAGACCTGGGTCTCCAGCCCGGCGGCCGTCACTATACCGCCGGCGGTATTTTGACCCGGCTTACCGCCGTGGATTTCCTGCGGTTTGAACTGCCGTGAAATCCATGGCGGTAAGCACTATCAGTGCCAGGGAATTCCTTCCCTGGCACTGATAGGGGTCTCCCCCAACCCCCACCCCCACTCCCTCCCCTACCCCCCCACCACCCCTGCCACCCCCCAAAGGTGGCAGGGTCCCCCTCCCCACCCCGACCCCCAACATCACATCACCCATTCCCACACTCACACGCACACACGCCAACATACATGCCTACATACACACACACAGGCAGACACACACACCCACATTCAAACATTCACGCACACATCCATACAGACATACCCACAGACATACACGCACTCATTCCCATACACACAACACCCCCGCAAGCATACACGCACTCACACTCCCCTTCACATACACACATGCACACCCCCATGCACGCACACAACACCCAACACCCCCGCACCCCCCTCCCCTCACGGACGATCGACTTACCTGGTCCGACGATCCTCCGGGAGGGGACGGGAGTCATGGGGCCAACTCCGCCGACACCACACCGCCAACAGGACACCTCCATGGCGAATCACAGGACGTGATTCGCTGGGCGGTGTTCTGTTGGCGTGGCGGTGGAGGTGGAGCAACCGGTCCGAAAAAGGACAGAGAGCTGCCAACGGTCATAATAGGCCGAGCGTAAAAACCGCCACCACTGGCGGTCTTCCGCACGGCTGTCCCTCGGCAGTCTTTCAAAAAGACCGTTGAGGTCAAAATGACCCCCTTAATCTTTAAACCGTTGTATCTTTGCTTGTGTATGTTGGATTTTTGTCATTTTGGTCTTGGTTTACTCAGTTAAATAATGGTTATTGTTCTAAACTGCTGTTGAGTACTTTAGTGGTGTTTTCATGGTGTGCTGTGTGTGTGTGTACAAATACTCTACACATTGCTTCTGAGGTAAGCCCGACTGCTCATGCCAAGCTACCAAGGGGGTGGGCACTGGTTACCTTATGAGTGTGACTTCCTTACCCTGACTAGAGTGAGGGTCCCTACTTGGACAGGGTGTAACTAGAGACCTAATTTTTAACAGCCCCCGGCTACACTTCAGCCTCGGGACTGTCACAGTTGGGGAAGTTTCAGAAGGCCCAGCACCCTGCCATCGGGCCGTATACAGCATTTTTCTCTCATTGGTCGGTCATCTCTCTTGTTGCGCACTTCTTTCGTGGCATCTCCAGTGCCCAAAAGTACTTTTAGGAGCTCGCAGTGACAGCGCTATCTCCCCCAACTCCATCACCAGAATCAGCAGGCCTATGTTTAGCCGGCACCAGGACTATGTCTCTAGGGTAGGCCGAGGGGGCAGTGATCTCCGCCACAAGGACCAAGCGCCACACTTCTCTGATGTCTATAGGCCAACACTTCTCCGGGACTGGCTCCCTACCTCATCATCGGTGTGGTCCCAGGTCCAATTCTGTTCTTAGGCATGTCAGGGAGGGGGGAAAACAGCACTGGTATTTTCCGGCCCGCTTGCACTGCCAATTGTCTGCGGGCCAGGAGCCTCCAATGCTGCATGTCTGTTTTAGTGGCCTTGGGGTTTATCAGGCATGCACGGTGGTATTGTTGTCCACCTCAGCCCTGCTGCTTGATGGCAAAGGATGTCAGACCTCCTGTTCCTTCGTTGTTTTGTCCAGTACTGCAGATGGGCAATCAGTGGGAACCAGTCACTTCTGCCAGCCAGCCCACTTGTCCTCGCCTTCTACCATCCTCCAGTCCACCACTGCTTCCAGGCTTGTCCCTTCACCGCGTGTGTGCTTCTGGGTGTTCTCTGGCTGATCTGCTCCCAAAAGAACGTCCATACACCATCAGCTAAGGGTTGTCCACACCGGGTGTTCAGGTGCTGCAGCTGCACTCTCAGGTCTTAGGATTTTACGGCTCAGTGCGGGCTGGTCGTAGTCACTCAATATGCCTCCTCATGACTCTCCAGCCTCTTTCTGCGGCTCAGCGAGTCGGCTCTCCACTCCCCTGTAGGCTGCAGCAAAGACCACCCTGGATGGCGACTGATTAATCAGGATTTCTCTTCTGTTGGCGGGACCTCTGTAAGGAGCGACTAGATGGAAATTTTGTTTCGGCCGGACTCATGTGTCTCACAGTATTATGCACAGTTTTCTCAAAAGGCACCATGAGTTTAAGTATTAGTGTCCATACTTTTTTTGTCCTTTTTATTTGCATTGCAGATGCAGCAGAAACAATGAGATGCGATTTGAGAGAGGAATAAAAGCAAATGAAAAGTTTGTAGTCTTTTATGTAGAGAGAATTGAACAAAGAAAACTCAAGGCAATCACATTATACCGAGAGATTTGGGGCTATCACTACCAATAGGCTGATGCTGCCTAAAGAGAGGAAATAGAATGGGTCAAGGTTCTCCAAAAGGTGGGCTGAAAAGGGGGAGATTTAACCAGCATGAGGAGGGGTAGTTGTACTACCTGGAGGTGCATTAATAATAAGATGCAGCATGGAGAAGATCTGCAAAGATTGTGTTAAATCTGCAACAGAAATGGTGTAGGAAATCTGCATTTTCTGCATGGGCACCCTGGATTTTATGCCTCCAGCTGGACTTTATATTGTTGCTGGTTTTTAGAACTCTGCACTTTATCTCTGCTAAACAGAAGTGAATTGTCTTTGTCCCCTTATATACATGTCTGAATTGCCATATTCCTAATTGGTATTTTTAACTTATCTGTATATCCCTAGTTTACAGTACTATAGGAACAAGATGTACTCAGGGCCTGGAAGTTAAATAGCACTAGTAGACTGCAGAGCTTATTGTGCCATCCATTGCAGTGCCAGAGCAAACATGGCTCCAAGTCTACTACTGTTGTCTGCCTGTGACGTTTCAAATGCTGCTATTTGGCCTGTCAGAATAAACAGCTATGGCAAGTCAATCCCCCATTTTAAATATTAATAAATACCATCTATGTAGATCTTGTAAACTGCAATACAGGGTGCATGGCCTTTAAAAGTGGGACATGTAGAATTTTAATATTAACATGTCCTTACAGTGACTACCTCACAAAGGCTACTCTTCACTATGGCAAGACTAGCTGTTCAATGGCTATGTAGGAAAAGCCTCATATTGAATCTTGGGTATGAGACTAGACAGAAAAATAAGTAAACAACTATTTTTAATATATATTAAGACTGGATTTAAGGGTGAAACTCCTGGAGCCTAAATTTGTATTTGCTCTGCTACTTCTGCCAGCAAGTAATTACCATTTGAATAGGTGTAACAAAAGGTGTTAAATGCCTCCAAGAAGCAAACAATTGGTGGTCTTGAATGGGCAGAGATAACTCCTCTGAAGCTCGCAGGCTATTAGTATCATTTTGACATATCAGTGTCAAATCCTGCTTGAATGTCAAATCCTGCTTGACAGGTTTGCTGGGTTTGCGTATAGCACTTTAGAGCACACTTGAAAAAGAATGGAAACAAGATGCCAAAACAATTCTTGTGTATCCACTGTCTGGTTGCTGGAAAAGTAAACAGGATGCCAAAAACAAATATTGTGTATCCACTGGCTGGTTGCAGGTAAACCTTCCTTTTGCTCTACCAGACTTCTCTGACTGGGGGAATTGAGGGTACAGTGGCTGCTCCAAACTTGATCTTGGTGTTAAAAGTGGGATTATATTAGGATTACCATAGTATTTTACCCCCCCCCCCCACACACACACACACAGCCCTCATATCCCAAGTAGTGTGCAGCTGAATACTTTTGTCATTGTTGAAATGCCCAAAGTGGGTAAAGTACATCACAGAAACCTTTACCCCATTGGTTAGGGTGTGTCCACGAGTCATTCCCACCCATTGACTCATGCATGCTTAAATGTGTCACCTCCAGGCACCCACTGCAGAACACTCCTGGACCTGAGAAAGTACTGAAGAGTACTGGACCTGCTGTCTGTGACCTGAGAGGAGCTCTGAGTGACTGGACCTGCTCCCTCTTGTACCCAGGAAAAGGAAGTGGACTCCAAGGGTCCTAAGGCTGACCTCTTGTTCAAGCTACCGGGCTACAACAAGCTACACAAGGCCTTTCCTGAAACTGTCCACCTGACCAGTGGCAACTGGACCCTGTGTTTCCCCTCTGCCTGATGTCATGGGATTTTCTAAGCGACTGAATGGCTTCAGAAGTGTACTCCTACTGTGGTTTAAGACTTAAGGGATTAAAGTTCAAAGGTAACTCATCTTGACAAGGATGTACCTGCTTGTTGTATCTGACCCAAGCTCCATTGCAGTCAGAATTAAATTGCACCTATGTCCTGGCCTACCATGATCATTGAATATGATTGGCTCTTTGTGCTTCTTGGAGCTATACCTAATTAGACATAAGAAAATATATATCCTTATTGGATTTCAAGCTGGACTGCTCCCACCTAGATAGCACGAAGACTGATTTGTGTATGGTTAGGTAAAACCTGAGGCGGCATGGTGGGCAGAGAAATGATGGGTTCAAATGTTGCCACAACCAATTGCCGGTGTTTAAACTTATTTCAAGCATTCCTCTCATCACATTTTGTGCGTTTAATTTTTATTAGTCTTCATTTTTTCTTTATAACTGTTTTGGTACTGCATAAATACTTTACACTTTGCCTCTAGGTTAAGCCTGTCTGCACTGTTCCAGAGGTCCCATGGGGTTGAGCCCACATGTATTTTGTGACTAAACGTTTCACCCTGAGAAGGACTATGATTATTACTTCAGGTTGGTAGCCACCCACTCCAAATAACAATTCGATTTATAACAAACAGGATGAAGAAAAACACAACTACTGTCTTGTGCAGCCTGGACAGTACAGTTTCTTGGCTGAGGTTTCTCAGAGCATTAGCGGCAAAAATGCATACATATTAGATATTTTAAAAAAAAACACAATGTGGCTGGGAGGACTTAAAAGCACAGTCAGTACAACCTTCCACTCACATCAATAAACACAATAAGACTGCCTGCCTATTAATCAATCAATCAAGCTTCATTAAATCATTATCAAAACATAAAGTAACATAGAATCCTTTAAAAACATGATAACATTTAAAGTAGGAACATTAATCAAACAACAACAAATTCAGCACATTTAAAAAATACACATACAAAATTTCTAATGTACAGCAATTGCAACCGCTCGCCCAGGTAATAAAAGACAGCAATTTCCTGTTGTTCAGGATAAGCTGAGAAAATAACTAACACCAATACAAACCTTTTGTGAGTTAAGCAAGTGTGAGAATGATACATAAAGTCAGCACCTTGTGAGCCCCCAAATCATAAGAACAGATATTTAAAACTTCCTGGTAAATAGGTGAAACAAATTATTGAAAAAGTAAAATGAAGACTTTGGGGAGATCTTGTCACATAGGCAGACAGGGATGTTGGTGAGATCGTGTTGTCTAAGAGGGAAACACAGAGGGTTATAATCCACAGGCAGCCTTACAAGAGAAAGAGGAAAAAGTAGCTCCAGATCTGTCACTATTTCAAAAATGAAGGCTCTCACCCAACTAATATATGCCATCTTCGTTCTCAGGTCCCACCTTGCACCAATTATTATGATCTAGGTGTGAGCTACTACCCGCCAAAATAAATGGGGAGCTCACTGCAGATTGTTATTCTGAGTGGGCAGATTACTGAGAGTAGTACCTACCCTAGTTCTTGTCAGTGTGAGGGTGAATGAGCAGCTAGGAGTATAGTGTTATTCAAATCTAAAACTATTACCTGGGTGGAATATTTATTTCATCCACCAAAGATAGGATTACAAAAATAATGTGGGGATCATTCGACCCAACAGCAAGGTTCACTTGTTTCTGAAAGTGTGAAATCCTCTAATGAGGTGTAAGTGACATTCGTCAGGACTAGCTAACCCTCTCTGCTGTATTAGTATGTAGTGTAATTAGGTAACAATCTGGTTTTTACAACTTGCATCAGGGGATAGATAAATCACAGGTGTCAGGTGTAGATCTTTCATAAGCAACAAGTGTTGATCAAAAGGTCAAGACAATATGGTTCCTGTCTTGAAGATGGAGAAATGGATCAAGTGTCATGAGCCTATCCTGGCCGATAGCATCTCCATGCAACAAGGGATATAACATTCTGTATATAAACAGAGCCTATTGTAGCAAAAATCATGCTCTGGATTAAGGTAATGAGGTGTAATGATCCTTGCAAAGTGAGGCTCTAAGTGACTATAGGCCTGTTTTAGATATTGGCAGATGGGTTACTCTGTCAAAATGGTGGTGGATATCCTATCCGCTGAAATCTAAATCCAATAGGAAATAATGGGGATTTAGATTTCAGCGGACAGGATATCTGTCACCGTTGTGATGGAGTAACCTGTCTGCCACTATCTAAATCAGGCCTTTAATCTTTTTACAGTATGGTGGTAAATATGCAACTAACTTCAACCACAGTTATTGGGGGAACCTGTAGCCACAATGAAAAAGGCATTAACACAGGAGTCTTTTTGTAATGACAGGGCAGAGGCAGGGACGACATAAAGTTGGGGTGGGGGAGTGGAAGGCAGCCTGGCAAATAAGCAGAGCAGTTGGGCGGAGTTTTTATTTGCAGTAAATATCTAGATTTCTCTGCAACTGCACTTTGGAATGGCTTTGCAAAACATTTTTACCATTCATCAGCAATCTCTTGCTAAATGTTCACCTTCTTAGAAGGTGTTATTGTTCATTGAAGCAACAATACTCTGTACCAGATGAGTAGTAAGTATTCCCTCTGGCATTTTGGGGATGGATGGAGAAAAAGCACCAAGGTCGAGGGTCTTGTGTATGTATGTGGTATTGTAGAACCTAGCTGAAAAGACAAGGAGTACTGTACAGGGTTGCAGTCAAGCATACAGTCAATGAGTGATACAACAGGTACCTGACTATTGGAATGTTGCTGCATTGTAAAGAGATGCGTAGTACACTTTTTCCTAAATTGTAGTAATGTTGGGTGGGCCTTATGGAAAAGGGATGTAGTTCCAGATCCCAGTGCGCATAGACAAAAAAGGCATCCTGCTTGTTTTACTTTTTCACAATTCTTAGTCTCCTGTCTGAAGGTGGTTTGGCCTCAGTGTGCCAAGAGTCACCTGAAATGGTGGGCTTACCTGTAAGTTCAGAAGGTGCTGGTCATGATGAATTTGTAAATGATTCAGCTGGTTTTGAAGATAGTACAAAACAGCAAAGGAAGCCAGTGGCGTTCCATCAGGGCTCCATACTGCAGCACACACGATTCAGGTAAGAGATGCTGATGCGGAGGCTGAGCCCATCAGGATCCAGACTACAGCAGCAGTTTGAGTTTGGATGTTGAGAGGTGCTCTCTTAAAGTGGACTATGACTTGGATACGCTGAACATATTCTCAAAAAGTGAAATTAGATCAATGAATACAATTGTAGGCTTAAAAAGGTATTTATATGGTGAAAATGTTCAGGCATAGACTTAGGAAAAGAGGTTCTTGAAACAGGTCATTCATCTCTTCAGACATCCATGCGAAGGATGAAAGGATCCAAACTTCCTGTCTATTTTCCTAACTTAATTAACTGCATCTAAATCACCATTAAACAATCGGCCTTTGCAAATAGCTGCTAAATTATTGGACTCAAGCCTTTTCATCAACATTAATCCCCAAAGTAATTATTTTTTGATAATTTCTTTTAAATGCATTTGCCAGTCAAGTTATCTGTGTAAGAGGTTTGCCATTATTCTCCTTCTGGGCACTGGACAGTAGTCCTCACTCAAATGAAGCAAATCATGTGAGGGAGTGACAGCACTTTACAAAAGACTCCTCAGATCTTGTCATGTTATTCTGCAGTACTAGAGTTTAAGGTAGAGGAGTGCAAGGGTGCACGGTCAGTCAACTTACATCTTTAAAAATGTTTTTAAAAATTCAAAAATTGCAAAACTTGTACAGTAAAACAAAAACATTAAGAGTAGTTTCAGCAGCCCTTCATGGAAACATGAACCATTCTTGCTGTCACGTGGGGTTGGCGGGGCAGTGGATGGAATGGCTGTGCGCGGCAGATATCACTCAGCTAAGTCACCACCTCTGCCTGGTCGACGTTCCACCCTCTGTAGGTTTCCTCTGTATTTACGTGTGCACGGTTCCTGTCAGCAAGCATCTTCTTCACTCCCCATTACATACTTCCCAGTCCTCAGCATCATTGTGTATGTTTGAAGACTACAAAGAAGATGAACAAAAAATGACAATTCTGGCTGGCTTTATTGAGTGAAAGTTTCCAAATTCACCCAATTTTCTAACTTCTTCCACCTCTAATCTAGGCCTGTCCTTGCACCCTTAAAAAGAAGGATTCAGTCAAGTTTTTTGTGGTAGCCACAATGACTGTGTATAAGGCAACTGTTTTGTATAATGAACATCACTGGCACATTGGTTAGTCCGCCTATAAAACTGACATTTTTATTATTGAATCTGTCTGTAAATCTAATTGCACCCTGACAAAGAAATACTTTATCGAAATATTTAAAAGTAGAGAACCCCACTTCTGAAATATGTCACAAATTAATGCATGGATATTATTTCCAACTAATCTATTACCACTTGCTATTGGCAGGTTGAAGGGGCCCTTTTTTGCTCCTCATATGTGCCATGGAGTAGTGGAAGGTGAAAAACACATGACCGCACTTCCTGTATATTGGGCTAAAGTAAAAGCCTAGGACCCAAATAAGGGGGCTATGCTTCTCCAGGTACTATCAGACGATGGTCAAGTCCTAGGTGGATACACAGCCTTGCCCAGATGAAAAATATTTGAAAGATTGTAAATAACAAAGGGTAGTAGAGAAAACAAAGACACATCTGGCCTGATTAAGAGGTTGGAGGGCAGGGTAGTCCATCACAAATGTAGTACACCATCTACCAAACCCTCGACCTACCTACTCAAGCATGAGTTGAGCAAACTGTCAGGTTTGCAGGGGAGGTGCCCCTCTGGCTCACCCATCAGAAAGCTCACTCTGATGGCCTGTGAAACTAGTGGCTCTCAGAGAAAAAGTACTAGGCCACCCATTCTAATATGAGTGGACAGTCTGAAGTACTTATATTCTGCCCATCACTGTCAAGTAAACCCTGGTATTCACAAACAGAAAAAAATAATGACCCCCACAGCCTGGGAGAAGTTTTCTCCCAGAGAGAGGGAGACATTTTTTGTTTTTTGATACAGAAATTCCCTCTTTGTCAGTTTGTTTGTGGAAAACAAAACGTTTGTGGCAGGACGGGAGCTGTGAACCAAACTTTCAGTGCCTTCAAGGAGGCCGCACTGGTGGTGGCACCTGTAAATGCACAGAGATCATTGCTGAGCAGGTTGTGATCACTAAATGTGGAGGCCCTCTGCCTATCAGGGTGGTGGACGTAATGTCCTCTGACATTCTTATGGACAGGAGAAACTGTTATACCATAAATTCAGGCACCTAGTTACACCAGAAGAATAAACCAGTGCAAGAACTATTTCATACAAGTTCTAAAGGTGGATGACAAAATGTCAAACCATGAATGTCATGAATGTCTGACTACTACCATAAAGAGTTGTGACAGGCAAATAGACACAAATTGTGTAAAACAGGCCAAATATGCAACTTCCACAAGATGATACTGAGTAAGAAAAAGAGACAGAAGGGGAGGAAGAAAAAGAAATGAAGGCACAAAGATAATACAGTCCACCTACATAAAAACTGGTAAGAGGAACCAGGAATTGGAATATTACATTATAGAAGAGATGGGTTAGTGTTTTGATGTCAGCTGTGAGTGACCTCCCAAAGATCATAGCAACAACAATCTGACATAAAACTGATTAATATCAGGAAACCCTGGACCCACTTGGCATATGCAGCAAGGCCTTCCTCAAACAAAATGCAGGTACACCTACTAGCCATGCAGCGACGATATATAGACAGCATAAAAGTTCCAAAAGAAGTTTGATGAAAGAAGTACATTTATTAGGAAAATGACACAAAAATTAAGAACATTTGAAATAGACAGCCAAAGTTATAAAGAAAACGGTTTATGGTGAAGAATTGGAAATTAATTTCCTTATCCGATGAAAAATGAAACACATACAAATCATGTCAAAAGTTCCTTTTATGCATTTGACTACCATAACAGACACTTTCCGAGGCTGAGCTACGAAGGAACACAGTGGCGGGGCTGTTGGTGGTTTTTATTGAGACACGCCTGTCAGCCGTTTAGAGGCCCAACCCAACTGAAAACCCTGTTTTAATAAATGTAAATTCACTGGAGCTTCAAAGTGTAAACAAACACTCTATATCTAGAACTTTGGCTTAACGTTGTCCTTAGGGGAAAAATAAGAGTTCATAAATTAAACATATTCAAAAAGCCCGCTACAAAACGAATAACTGCCAATCAGTGACATATACATTAAAGAGCAATGGCCTCCGTATAGTCCACCAGCTAAGCCCACCAGTAGTAGCCGTGGTCGTGGACACCACAAATCTCTATAACATGGTAGTCGTGGACATCACATACCTGCCCATCATTTCATCCGTTCTTCCCTCAGAGAGCAGGGCGCTTACACATACCTAGGCTGGAAAGTCGTATAGAGCTGAGGCTTCAGTTGAAGAAATAAGAAAAAAGAAGCAAGGGATGGATTAAAGGAGAGGGTGCACATGGAGGTGAAATTAAAAAACACACTCACAGCATGTGTGCGGTCTCCAGAATCCTGTGGCCTCCTACATCACAGTGCCACTTACTCCTGAACACACTTTCAGAGAGAATCTTTATTTGACCTATTCAGCCATTTATCCAAGAATCAACTGTTTCACTTACTTGCCTGGGGCACCCTCACCCTGATTCATCCCTGAATCCATTGAACCATTGAGAGATGCATCAGCTTTGCTTCGATTCATCTAAGCAACTGTGCCTTGAACTCCTGGAGATCCAAGTTGAACGATCTTTGGGGTCTTTTATCCTTGGACAGTTTCTGTGGAACCCCTCGGTATAATCACATTCCCACTGTCCTTGAGGGAAAATCCATTTTTGAACCTAGAAACTTGTGTGCTGGGACCTGTGTATAGCGTTTGAGAGATTATTAATCCTTAACAACCATTCTCTGGGTCCCTGCTGGATACTAATTTGTACCAAATATCATCTACAAAAATATCATCCGACGAAATTTAATAGAAAATCTACATCCAACAGATATTTTGTAGCCAATTTTAGGCACAATATTTTGTCAGACAATATTTCAGTGTATCATAATCATGCAAATAGCTTGAGCTCCTGCGCCAACTCCAGGCACAGTAGTAATTTTTCATGCGAGCAAGAATGGGAGAGCGACTTTCCTTCACTCTTCCTCTGTTCAGACACAAAATGGAGGCACTTTATGGCAGGCGAGCAAAGCGGATATAATTCAATAGCTTGTCTCGCTGTGTGGCATTTCAGCAACAAATTGCCTCAAACATTCAATTATCATCTGCACAGATTACAGGGAGAGATTCTGAGCCTTTAATTTGACTGTAAATGACCTGCCTTTTCAGTGCCCATGGCAACAGCAGCCATTTTTCTTCTCTTCCCTTGTGTGCAGACGAAAACTCCGTGTCAAGTTAAACCTGTCAGTGGGGTCACATCTGTTTAGGCAATTATTGATGAAGTTGTGTTATTTTATACCTGTAGAGATTTCAATCCAATGAAAATAATTTCTAGTGTTTCCATAAAGTGTACTTTTGAGAGAGCGGGAAAGGGTGAAGAGAAGGTGTGATCTAGAGCTGGCGAACTGAGGGGGTGAAGGATAATGAAAGGGGAGTAAATGGCATGAGTAAAGGACTATGTAACAGAGTAGAGGAATCTTGAAAACGGGTGTAGCTTCAGGGGAGGTGTTTGGGGTGTTACACCTCTCACCTAATAAATGTATTTTCTGACAAATAGTTGGGCACAGATGCTTTCAGTCAGGTATGGTGAGATGTCTGTCGGATTTCACCAAGACGTTTTACATACTCAGATAAAAATGTACAAATACTCTCTTGGTCGGTTTTAAAAGTTCTAAAATATTGGTTATTTTGCCAAATTTAGGGCCTATGTAGGTATGTCCTGAATTGCGACTCGCAAATTGCGAGTCAGAGCAACTCGCGATTTGAGAGTTGCAATTCAGGATGCCGGATGGTGTTCCTCACACCATCTGCGACTCGCAAGGGGGGGGGGGGTCGCAAAGGCCGACCTCATTAACATTAATGATGTGGACCCCCTTGTGACTCGCAACACTCACAGGGATTGTGGCCTGCTGGAGACAGCAGACCACCACGTCTGTGACTGCTTTTAAATAAAGCATTTTTTTTTTGTAATGCAGCCCGTTTTCCTTAAAGGAAAACGAGATGCATTACAAAATGAAAAAATGAAACGTTTCAGTTTCATTTTTTCAGAGCAGGCAGTGGTCCATAGGGCCACTGCCTGCTCTGAAAAAATGTTTTCCAGGCCATTCACAAAGGGGAAGGGGTCCCATGGGGACCCCTTCCCTTTTGCGAATGGGTTACCACCAGAGTGACACTGGTGGTAACTGCGATTGCTTTGCGACCGCGTTCGCAGTCACAAAGCAATGCAGCATCGCGCTGCAACTCGCAAATAGGAAGGGGAACACCCCTTCCTATTTGCAACTCGCAATCCCGTTTTGCAAACGGGAATTGGGCATCGCGATGTGGGTTTTGCACGTCGCAAACATCGAAATTCGCTGTTTGCGTCGTTCAAAACCTTTGCTACATCTGGCCCATAGTGTTTTCGCTCTTAATACTCCTACGGATCCACATTATCTATCTCCCTTTTCACTGCCCCGCTAGCCCCTCTCATGCACCCAGCTTGTCGTATAATGTATTTAAATATTATATGCCAGCCTGATTACCAGAAAACCTGAAGCTCACACACCCTCCCCCTCCCAATCTCACTGACCAAGCTACACCTCTGGTTGTAGAGTGTGTAAGGAAGAGTAGAAACAAGTAAACAGGAAGGGGGTCTGTAGGTGAGAGAGAGTGTTGTTCACGGTTAGTAAAAATATAATGAAGGGAAGGAGCTAGGTGGTTTGGGAGGAGAAAGAGAGGGGTAGTGCTAGCGCAGGTTTATTAACAAAAATTATTGAGTCTTCATGTATTCTGAATAATGAGTTTGTGTAGAAAAAATAATAAGGTAGAAAAATAATGCACACATTTGAAAATGTGATTATGAAAAGTGGCCACCAATGTTCACAAAGTGTACTTACTAGTAAATTAATAGTGTGAAATGTTGAATATATGTTTGATTAATGTAGTAATAAGTCATAATAAGGGTTATGCATTAGCTTTATTAATTGTAGGCCTTAACTTAGCAAGTGTCTTAGCCTACTTGCCAGGCCTCATGTCAAAGTTATATTTCTTAACGTTTAATAAATGGCTGTCCTAGAGAATTAAACTGTGATTTTATTTTGCATTGTTTGAATGTGCTCATAGCTGAAGCCTTTTCTCATGAGAACGGAGAAGATGCTGTTCTTGCTAAGGTAACATTTTGTGTGTAATGTGTGTGAGACTGACTGTCTCAGGAGAAGAACAATGGAGATACTGACTGAAGTGGAAGATGCAACAATATTGTTACCTGACAAGCCGGATGATGAGGACATTGCAGGACAACCAATCAACGACATGTGAACGGAGTAATGGTAGAATTCATAGATTTGGAATTTTAGTTTTATTGGACAACGTGTGAACATGTGATTAACTGATCAATAGGGATTTGAGAAATAGTTTTAGTTGTTTTAATTTAATGGCACTGTATTGAGAAGAACACAGCATTCTACATTTACCATAGCTCATTCTTGCCCATTTTGCGTCCTGACAAGAGATGTGCTTAACTTTAATGCTTAAAGACTTTGCATTTTCAGAACTTTGATGCTGAATCCTAATGCCTTGCTGATCGACTGATGTCCTCAGGACGAAGACTGACTCTGCTTGCTGATCCACACTGAGGATAGGTATTATAAATTAGACTGTTGAATATCATGCATATTTGCTTTTCCTTTCTAGGTACCCACTGCACTGTTTTGATAGAGCCATAGTTAGATGTTTTTCCAAATTTGTGTTGCTAAGTTGTTTTGCATGAAGCCCATTATGCTGATGCTAATCTGGTGTTAGTTAAGGATCCTCACTAATGAAATTAGGCTAAGTGGGACTAATGCTTGATTAATTTTTCTGCTGAACTTAAATGTATGTAATCACATTGACGCAGTTGTCTTTGTTATTAATTTGCACCATAACCTTAGAATGTGTTGTAGTTCAAGCTTTGATTAGGTTACGTTTCTTCTGCCGTTTTGGACAGCCAGCATTGTTTCTGTATGTGTTTCATTTGATTTTTGAGAATAATATACATGATCCTAGCATTGTTAATATAGGGAAATAAATATTCTAACTTTTACTAAAAGGTGTGTTTATTCACGACTGAAAGGTCATGGTGCGTGACAATTACTGACTATTGATTATTACTGTTATTGATTATTGATGTCGTGCATTGGGTATTGATTATCGATCTGCATGTACTGGGGCTATGGTAAGAAGCTTAATTGCGAGTCAAAAGGTTAATCGACCTATTTGCGTCCCCTTGTAAGATTACTAATTAAAGTCAGACGTGCTAACAAACGTGGCAGTAAGGGGGTGGAGAAGAAAGGGTCATAACATTGGTATGGAAAAGAGATTATGAATAGGTGAAAAGAAGTGCAGTAAAGGCATGTTTAGGAATAGTGAAGGAGTAAAGAGGTTTGTAATGAAACAGTAAGAAAGGAGTTAATGAAAGATTGGGGCACGGACTTTGGGCATTATGTAGAGTCTAGAAGACTGGATACTCTGACACATAGATTACAGATGCACCGTCCGCTGCTTTACTAATATATTATAACCAATCACACTTGTAATGTGTGAATGGACTCTCTACCATGTTTTAATGGATTATCTCATCCCCAATCTCAGAATATGGTCCAAAGCCTGCTCCACAATCTTTCATTAACTCCTTTTTCACTCCTTCATTACCAAACTCTTTAATCTTTCAGAACCTGGAGGCCAAAGTCAAAGAAGGAGGCACTAGATGCTCAGCCCTCAAAATCTACTGTTCAATCAATTTTTCATTTTAGGATTTGGAATCACGGGGCAATGTTCATCTAGAACCTTCTCTTGAGACTACCATCTCCTTCCATACTACTCTGAATTTCATCTGTACTATTACACTGTTGCCACTCTGATCTCACAATGGATTATCTTATTTTGGACAAAGCTAGACTCCGTTTATCAGTCATTGTTAAACTGAAGTTGAAATCACCTTTAGATCCAAAGATCACACTGTAATTCTGCAACAAATAATGTGAAAGGGAAGTGTATTTGTGACATTTGCATAGTTCTCACCAAGGAGAAGTTCATAAGATTTCATACTTTGCCACACTGGTGAACGGGGTCAGTACGGTCCCCAGGAGTTTTCAACTAACGTGCAAGGACTCAGATCTCTATCATGTGTAAACTGTTAACACTAAAATCTTTGCTGCTTTATATCAGATCTAGGAGCTACGCTCTATGAAATCCCTGGTTACTTGTCCTAAAAGATAGGTTGGCAGACTTGAAATCAGTATGATATGCAGAATGAGCAAGATGCTCAAGCATGATAATAGCTATGGGCATGGCAAAGGAGTAAGAAAGCACTATACAAATGTTCAAAATCATACTGTACAATCCTGCAAACACTCAACTATACTATTGTATATCTGTGTTTGGAAACAGACCGATAAGGATTAGTTGGGTGTGCAGCAAAGGAGCAGTGGAAGCTCATGATCATTGAAAATGGTTTGGTAATAATTACCTTCAAATTCCAGGAAGCGACCTTAACTTCTTTTAAGAGAGCTTTGGGAGGGTGGGGTTGTCATGGACATCGATTCACCATAAGGTCAGGGGTAGCGGAAGTGGCATCACACCCCATAAAATGACAGGAAGTGACATCAGGTGACCTTTGACTTCAATTACATCACAAGCCATGTGACCTTCGATCTTCTGTCATGGCAGAAAGTTACATCACTAAAGACAAATTAACAATAATATATGCAGGATTAGTAAAATAAGACATGCAGTGGTGTAACTGGGAGCACAGGAATGGACAGCAGCAAGGGACTCGGTGTCCCAACATCCTTCGCGTCCAAGAAGGAGGGGCTGACCCCGCTTTCCCCACGCTGCATGCTATAAAGTGCTTGTCCATCTCCCACAGAGTGGGACGTGGAATAGAGTAACTGGGAATGCAGGAACGGACAGCAGCAAGGGACCTAGGGCCATATGTACAAACACTTTTTCCCATAGACACAGAAGGGGAAAAACCTTTGCTACATCTGGCCTATGGTGTCCCAACATCCTTGGTGTCCAGGAAGCAGGGGCTGACCCTTCTTTCCCAGCGCTAAACGCTATAAAGTGCTTTTCCATCTTCCACAGCATGGGGCGTGGAATAGTGTAACTGGGAATGCAGGAATGGACCACAGCAAGAGACATGGTGTCCCAACATCCTTCATGTCCAGGAAGCAGGGACTGACCCTGCTTTCCCCATGCTGTGCGCTATAAAGAACTTGTCTATCTCCTGCGCTCTGGAATGTGTGCAGGCCGTGCCCAGCCAAGCCCTGGGGCAAGGGTGGGCCCATCTACACCTGTCCGAGACCAGAGGAGGCTGGGCCCCCTCTCTTGGTCCATCAGACTTTGGGCAAATTCACAGGAGAGACTCCTAGGCACTTCACTGGTTTCTCCCCATCCTTAGGCCTTGTGGAACTGTTTCTACTTCCTCTGGGGGTGCCTGGAGGCTACATGGAAAGATCATAAAGCTCCTGAACTTGCAATCCTTGGTGTATTGGTATGCTTTGAATTATTTTTATGTCTACAAGTTTATTTAATTTTGTTTATTTGGGTTTGTCCCACACCGTGGTCTGAGGTCAGTAGTTGCAAGGTTGGAGGTGCCATTTTAAAATTCCAGTTGATTTAAGCAAAAAGTAGGAGTAGGGAAAAAGAAACCTGGTGGAGGTGGACCCTCATCCAGCCCCCCGTAAAAGCCACATCTATCGACTGCATGCTAAAGCATGTGGTAAGCATAATCATTACCGAGATTGCCCTCACAGAGAGGCATTCCTTAAATCTGGGGTGCGACTCTGTGACTGGGCCCCAGATCTCGCCCCCTTCAGATACAACCTTGGACCTAACAGGGAACAGCCTAATGTCACAACAGTCAAGCCTCAGACACTGAAGTTACAGGGAACCTATCTGGTTCCATATCCACAAGTATTCATTGCCGTACATCAGTACAGCCAAGGAAACCCAGACGTGGTGCCCAGCCTAAGCAACCTAACTGTAGTAACTGTACGTTTTCCATGCCATAGGTGGTGTCTTTGAGATCGTGGACCCAGCGGCCAGTAAACCTTTGTCTCCATCGCCAAGCATCGAGGATGGAACTCCTAATTCAAACCATGACTTTCCACCGAGTCCTCTGGGGAATTTTTATGAGAAGTTTTGCTTAGCTTTAAGGTCAGAAATGTCTCCCTTAGTAGAGTGATTAAACTCTATCAAAGCAAAACTGGCATCAAAGCCAAACTGGCATCTCTACAATAGTGTATGTGTCAACTTCCAGCTGGTTCTAGCAACATAACCTTTCTAAGCAAAGGGTCGACGCAACTAGAAACTAATCATCCAGCTCCCGTCCCTGAAACTAGTACCACATCTTTTATGAAGCCGGCACCCCCAGGAAAAGTGGGTGTAGTGGAGAGGCCTTGTCAAGCTGACCAAACTTGCAAAGACCAGGATTCTTACTTGCCTATTTCTCATCTGTTGGGCCCGACTGGGAAGGAACCTTCACCCCGCACTACTGCCACTCAGGCAGTCATCAATCTACCTACAGTTGTTCCATTCTTTTGTTGAAGTTGCAATAGCGACATGGAAACAATCAAGTACAATTTTGTTATTTGTTATACAGTGATGTTAACGCCAAGTTGGAGGGATGTATCTGGAAACCAGGTGACCCTTTGTATAGAAGTAGTATTATGTGTGATGATAGGGGGTCACAGCTGAACAGATATCTGGTGGCACTTAACCTAGTTGCTCTACGTGGTGCACTTAGAAAGGACAAGATTCTATTACCAGCATTCAGAGGGGCTGGTCGCACCTCAACCACTGATTATATGTTTGTGAATGCTGATTTTGTAAATTGTTTATTAAAAGGGGAGGTTTTCTTGACTGAGTGGAGCGATCATAATGCCCACTGCGCATTAGCTCAATTACCCTTGAGTAGACACCAATGTGATGTTAACGTCACCTCCATTACCAAACATTCTACAGATGGTATAAGACTTGTTTGGCACCTTAAAAATCCAGTTGACACCTTGAAAATGCTGTTAAAAACATGTCTGGGGTTGTTTCTCAGATGTTTGGCCGCAATTGGGTGTGAAGCCATGGCAGCACACTATAGCAGCTTGACCAAGCATGTTAAACAGGTCCTGCTTAAACCCTCTCATCCTGACAAAGGGGCCCGTACAGTTTTGACAAGCGTTGCTCAGTGGCCAATCGGAGACTAAGGAAGGCATTGACTGCCATCCCTAGGAAGTGTAAGAACAGGTGTCGTAGCACTCGTGATTTTTTTTTAAAAAAAGGGGTTAGAAGTTGTTCATAAGTCCAGTCTCCTTCGTAAATTGACAACCAACTTGTGTTTGTATCACAGTCCAATTTTATTTATAATGTTCAGATATCCTCCATAAGAACAGCCTATTCATAATGTTCAGATATCCTCCATAAGAACAGCCAACACGTGTTTCATCCTCTGAGAAGTATCTCTCATTAAGGACTTCATCAGGGCTTAATGTACTTCATATATTCAAAATAGTCATAACGTTGAGGTAGTCTCCGTTTAATATCTCCTGTCTGAATGTCAATCAAAATGAATTTAGGAAAAGAGAAACCGCGCGGTCCCATTCACCCCGCAGCGTTCCCGAATCTAATGGCCACAATGTATCTCATTAAACGGAGACTACCTCAACGTTATGACTATTTTGAATATATGAAGTACATTAAGCCCTGATGAATTCCTTAATGAGAGATACTTCTCAGAGGATGAAACACGTGTTGGCTGTTCTTATGGAGGATATCTGAACATTATGAATAGGCTGTTCTTATGGAGGATATCTGAACATTATAAATAAAATTGGACTGTGATACAAACACAAGTTGGTTGTCAATTTATGAAGGAGACTGGACTTATGAACAACTTCTAACCCCTTTTTTTTTTTTTTATTTCACGAGTGCTACGACACCTGTTCTTATGCTGTTGTGTTTCTCTGGAAACATTGGAGGATTGAGGGAGATCCTCTTGTCAAAAGCACTGTGCCATGAACAGAATGTGTTATTATTTTATGGACTTTCTGTGAGCGCCCAAATCCTATGAATATCTTCCTTGTTGTCACTGTTTTTTGATCCCTAGGAAGTGGCCTGGAGTTAGGGATGCATGTCTAAAAGCCATTAATCTCAGGAAAGAGGAGCTATTCAAGGGATTGGAAGCTAATGAAAATTGCAGCAGCAAGTAATGACAGTAAAACATTCTGGGGCCCGAGTAAAGAAAGTGAGAACAAGGAATGTCCCAGAAAACCCTCTTCTACAGTGTAACATCTTAGGTTTAGATTGGGCTTCACATTTCACCATCATTTATCATCTGGAGGAAAATCTGGACATGGTGCTCGCCCCTTGTAATAGGTTGCAGTATTCCCTGCCTTTTTTGTCACCCTACCAGAAGCAGAGTTGGCAATTCAGAAGAGTATGGGTGAGAAATCGTTCGGTGCAGATGGGTTCCTGATTGACCTTATAAAAAGGTATGCCTGATCTATGGGGACCCCTCATTACTAACGTTTTCAATAGTACCCTTAACGTAAACATCCCCCGCTACTGGACCCTATCTATTATTATTCCTATATTTAAAAAAGGAGTTTGAATGTCTCCCAAATGCTACCGTCCCATCTCACATATTGATATCTCTATTAAAATTATAGAATGAGTGGTTTCTAACCACCTTGTGATCTGGACCCAAGATAAAGACATCCTTATGCCCTTCTAATTTGATTTTTGCCACAGATTGGGTATGGTTGAGCAGTGCTTGAATTTAAGTTAGTTAGTAAGTGAATACACCTGCGTCAGGCATGCACCAGTTTATTTGGCATTTATGGATCTGTCCACAGCATTCAATTCAGTCAACAGGACACAGATCGATCAGCCAAAGTGTGCATGAGTGTCCATGGTGAAATGTCTCCTGAGTTTTTCTTAAAGCAGGGGGTGCACCAAAGGTGTATTTAGGCACTCTTACTTTTTATCCTCTACATTAATAGCTTATACTGCCATCTGATCTCGAATCCAATAGATATACCAAGGATAGTGGACATGCAGGTGTGTTACTCTATACAGATGATGTGGTCCTGCTCGCTCACACTCCTAATGCACTGAGGTCGCCGGTGGACCAATTTGTCTCACTTATGAGTAGCCTAGATCTAACGATCAACTATGGGAAATCACACATTATGGCATGTGGGCCAGATAAATCTAGGTTAAATAAGCTTACAATCAATGCTCAGTCACTCACAAGCATAAGCGATTTGAGTTATTTAGGCTTAATCTTTAGCTCCTCTGTGTCTTGGCAGCCACCGCTTAAGAGCTCCTGCCTCAAACTTAATAGATCAGCAGGGGTGATCGGTAATCTTGTCAGCTCGAGAGGAAAAAGGACCATCCTCCCAGGCCTAAATGTCCTTAATATGCAGTGTATAACTGCTGCTACGTACGGGGCTGGGATTTGGAGTTTTCATATCATCTCTCTCCTACAAAGGGAGGAAAACGAAATTCTTTGATGGCTATTGCATTTACCGCCATCCACATCCAGTTTCATCCCTCACTCAGAGCTTAATCAAGGTTATCTCTCAGATTAGGTGCATTTGGCTCCTTTGCTGTTGTAGATCAGTATATGGTCCAAATGGGAGGCATCACTTTGTAGGGCCATAATCATGGATTGCCTAAGCTTGGAGATGGGTTTTTCAATCCAAAGGTTGAATTATATTCCGGAAACTTTGGATACCCTGGGTCTGTTTTCCTGGTTTCAGAATCCTGGGGAAATAAAACAGACAAATTAAAGGTTAAAAACGTTTTGCTTTTTTGAGCACCACCAGGAAGAGAGATAAAAAATTTAACTATCAAAGCATACAGTGATGGCTTATCATATAACTCTAGCGCCTGTGGAATCAGCCCTCTACCTAACCCTTGATCTTACACACTGGGAGAGATCGCTTCTCCTCCGATTTAGAGCTGGTACTGTCTAGAGGGTCACAAGTTTTCACAGAGAACTCGATTTGGTGAGGGTTATTGCACCGTTTGTTTTGTCCATGTGACAATGTTACTAACAGTCACTTTTACACTTCATCCATTCTGTAGTTTTTATACATTACTGCTTTAGTACTGCTGAAGCAGATATATTAATTAAAATGTATTAATGAAAGTTTATGTATTTGGATAAAGAAAATGGGTAGAAATCAAATTAACGTGCACGTTTGAAAATTTGCCCATGGGGAGTGGTCACCAAGATTCACGAATTATACTAAAAGTGACAAAAATGTGTGAAAGGTTGAAAATGCGTAATAATGATGTAGTAATATGTCATATTGAAATACATAATGTATGTTTTGCATTATATTATAGAGTTAACTTAGCCAAAGTTGTGGCCTAGTTTTGCCAGGCCTCATGCAGAAGCTGAGTAACACGCAATGTAGAGAAGCTAATGTGCTGACCTGTCCCTGAACTGCTCGTTGTTAATAAAGTATGCTTAGCTAGAATTTTCTGCAACGAAATGACAGACAGGAGATGATGGAACTAGAGTATGTATCAAAATAGGTGTAAAGCAGATGAGATGTACTTTCCCAGTACTCGAACAATATAGAGACTGATTGGAGAAAAAGATGCAACTTTTTCGATACCTGATGAGCCGGATAATGAGGACATTGTACAGTGAACCAATTGACACCCTGAGAACAGCGTAATATTAGAATTCATAGATTTGAAAAATAGAGACTATTGGGTAGAGTCATAACAGATGATTAATTGACCAATTAGGAATTGAGGGTCTGGGTGACTTTGATTTAATGGCGTGACAGAAGGGGAGAGGGTTAGAGATGTTAGGTGAGGAATGGATGGATACAGATGCTAGGTTCGAGACCAGAGAAGAGATTTGAGACTTTGTCATTGGGTTTAAGCTCTTGAGAACCTGATGCAATGCTTATCGATTGATGACCTAAAGACGAAGACTGACTTTGTTCCTGATCCATACCGTGGATAGGTAGCTAGGACAACGTGACTGAATTAACTTTTGTGCCTTTTCCTTCTAGGTACCAACTGCGCTGTTTAAATAGTTTTCCTCTTAGCTAGATGTTTTTCCGAATTCATGTTCTAAACTGTTTTCGCATGAAGCCCCACATGCTAATGCTAATCTGGGTTAGATAAGGTTCCTATTCTGAGACGTTGGTATATATGGTGACAAATGATTGACGGGCTGGTTTGCTGAACTCTGCTATTGATGTTGACATATTCATCTTTGTTGGCTTATGTTGAAGCATTAGAATGTATGTTTTCTCAAGTTCTGATTAGATTATGTTATTGGTGGTCACTAATGAATTAGTCTTAAATTGATTGAAATAAGTTTGAATTAACCTCATGAATTAGTATTGTAACCAATAGGGAAATAAAATTGCTAAAACATTTACAGTTGTGGATATTCATGAAATGTTGAGGCTATTAATTGCTGATTAATTATTTGCTTAATGGTTATTGATTTGTGTATTGATTATTGATGGACATTAATTACTACACAGCTAGGATACTCCATGCGAATCAAAAGGTTAATCGACCTATATGCGTCCCCTTGTAAGTTTACTTACTAAGGAGCAGGTGGGCTAGCAGTACTTTCTGTTGCCTTTACTAAAAAAGTTAGGGCATTATCATTGTAGAGAAGAGATATACCCCCCCATCACAGCTGAACTTCCCTGAAATAGGTTTCTGTGCGAGCTCTTTTTTATTAACATCTGCTATTAGAATCAGAAAGTGATTGGATGGGGAATATTGCTAGTATTATGTATCTGTGAAGGACATCGACATAGGTCAGATGAACTGTTTTATCATTGTTTAGCTATTGCCCGGCTGTCTCAAAGACTTTTCTGAGGGATGAAACTTTCTTCATAGACAAGCTTTGGGATATTTAAGTATTTTTATGAACTGATGTTTTATTTATTATGTGTCTTATTCTGTGTTATGTTTTCTTATATGGCCAAAATAGGCTCAATAAGGATCAGGATGATGATGGTAATATAAGAAAATCACCCCTAAAGCAAATAAATGTCTATTTAGCCATTAGCTGCTAAACAGCCTTGAATGAGTGAATGAAAACTATGCTGGGGATCTGTCTTTGAAGTATGTTTATTTCTTCTACTAAGCCTGTTTCAAAGAGCAGACATATTGTCAGATAAGTGTACAGAAGAATAGAGGATGTGTGATCCGACCAGAATTAAACAGTTTAATAGGTTAGGAGACCCAAGACTACAGAACACTGCTACTTGCTGCAATGGTTATAAATGTAAAACCATTTTGCATTTTTGTGAATATAAGATGAAACTTCCCCTCTCAAGCAGGAAATATCCATTTTACATCGATTCTAATTAATCCCAAAAAACCCAAAGGGAGCAGAGGAACAAGTTCAAAAACAGTTACCTAATTGAGAGGTCAAATGAGAGGCCTCAATTAAAAACCAGGTCTTTTAGTTCTACAGTTTCCAACTAGTCCACTGAACACAGCGGGGTTGGCAGGGATGACTGCCTTTCCCAGGAAATGTCACTGTGTTGTTATGCTTACCCAGGTTTACAATACAATGCTTGTTTCCAGCAAATGTAGGTGAAATACTAAAGCTGCGAGCAGATGCCAAATATCCTAGTTCTATGGCCAAAGGGTGTCCACTGTACCACTTCTAGTCTGTTGCCTGCACACCACAGTGACTTGCCCAACTTGTTAGGGGTTCTTTCAAGAATTTTTATAGCACTCATTATGCTTTCTTTGGTTCCTGCAGAAATAGGTAGTTACTGGGAAAAATGCATGGGGGGTACTGTTATTTACAATGGGTGGTTCAAAGCTTAAAATTGTTCCATTCCATGTGCGTACAAGGATTAGTCAGGTTCTAAACTTGTCTCTCAAAAGTTGTAATAGTGAGCAGTTAAGTCTCAATTTGGAGGTAGTAATAGCTTAGAACGCAAAGTCAATATAAATAGCAATCACACTTCATAAATTAAATCTCAACATGAGTTACATCTTTTTAAATGACTTGATTTGGAGGATGGGGATTTAGAATTCAACCCCAAAAATATGCTTTTTAACTCATATTCCCCCACTCTTCCAAAGAAATACCTTTTGATACATTTGCAGTGTGTCTTTGTGCATTCAATGTGTCTCTGCATATGCAAAGTGTCCTGTCTAGTGATAATGTAATGCTTGACACCCTTTTTGCATGTGACGTGAGGGCACAAACTTCCTCCAGGCTCATAACAGAACAGAAATTCTTACTTTGTTAGCGTCTGCAATGCCTACGATCTACCTCCATGCCACCACTAATAGCCTTTGTCAGCATTATTTGTTTTGTGCCTCTTACCAATCACTGTTTAGTAAACTAATTCAGCTCTGACGTTTCGAGATAGTTTAAAAAGAATGTGCAATAGTCTGACATCTTTGAAAGTGACATCAGAATAAATGGACATGTGATATTCAAGCTACACATTTCGCTTTGAGTACTGATGCAACAGTTTGTAGAATTACTGGTAATTATGTTGAATAGTACTCTAAGGTATTAATGCTCTGTTGTGGCTTGATTAACAGTAGCTACTTTGATAACAGCAAGTGATTGTCCTCACATTACAGAACTAAGGTGAGGGAGTCAAAGCAGGATGGTAATTAATAAGCTATCGTGAGTACAGCATGTGGAATAAGGCTACAGTGTCCAAGTCTCACCCACCATAGGCAAATATTTCTCCTGTCCCTCCCTTTCTTGACCCTGCTCCACATTTTCACCTAATTAAGAATGCAGACAAAGAACACAAGTTGATGCAAGCGCTTTAAGTTTTCAATTGGCCAAGTTCAGTAAGCTGAGCCCTCAATATAACTTGCTGATAATGACTGCCAACTTCTCTGCGTAGAACAGCAGGCTGGAAAACACAGAATACAATATTGGTTACTAGAAAGTGACAGGAAGCAAACAGTGTATGTATTCTTATGTCTACACTGTCGCGTGCAGGGAGCTCCTCTAGAGCAGGGTGTGCAGAGCGTGGGCTTCTTGACATGCAGTGTGGGATTTTCAGGCCTAAATTATGGCGCAGCAGTACACTAAATAATAGAGCTCCAGCCACAGCTTCACAGTGGTTACGTGTTCTGCCACGAACAGCAGATACACCTTTATTTATACCCTCGGGTTGCGCCCGGCCTGAGGGGTGTGCACAACATGCAATGTGTAGTAACGCCCGGGTGGCTCACTTCACACAGGTAGGGCAACTTGTTAATCATGTTTACCACAACTGCTCTTTTGATATATTATGTGTTTTCCTGTGTCACAAGCAGTATGGAAGACTATTTGAAAAACAGAAACAAGCAAGGGCCAGATGTAGCAAAGGGTTTTACCCATTCTGTGTCTATAGGAAAACGTGTTCGTACTTATGGCCCCAAGTACCTAAACCCTACCTTAAAAGGCACACGCTGCTAGAGTGTAAATGTCATAATGTGGCTTTAAACTTGAGATAGAACTGTCCAGTCCTTGTGTAGAATATTGTTAAGTTATTATACTCAAGAAAGCATATTTTGTTTCAAGATAAGCTACTGTTAATTCAAGTTCCTCACTATACGCACGTTATCACCAAAGTGACAAATAAAACGCACAAGTTTTCCATGCTGAAATCAAACCCAATCATCCCTGCGTGCACGTCGCGCACGTCATGTGCACACACTGCTGGCTTTGCTTTGCCCTTTGTGTAACAGAAGTGAAATGGTGAGTGCTCACTCTGAGATTGTCTCTTGAAAGAGCACTCACTAATCAGGGTCTGTTGATCTGCTTTTGCTGTGCATTGGCATTCACTACCTGACTCGGGACGTACTGTGCTGTAAATTTCAGCCAATGTAGTTCTTCTAGATGCAGTGCACATAGCTGTCAAGTTTCCCAGGTGCATGTGTGGTCTGCTGCTTAAGGCCAGTTTTTTTTCCGTCTGCATTATGGGACTTGTAGTACTGCTTCAGGCCAGTTTTTTTCCGTCTGCATTATGGGACTTGTATTTAGAGTGGAATTAATGGAACTACAAGTCCGAGAATGCAAAGTAAAAACCCGGACCTTGGCAGCACATCATGCATGAACCTGGGAAACTTGGCAGAACCGAGTGCAAGCGAGTTGGCAAATCACATGAAGTGAAGGTTCAGTTTTTAGTTAATCCTATAACTCTCCTTAAACGACTGCCTCTATTTGCATGAAAAGAGGAATTATATAGTATGTGCTGCCCTGGATTTATTTAGAAAAGAAAACATCCAGTGGCCTAAATACCTATGTATTCTGTGCCCTATGTTTAGAATTACAAAAGCAATTCTTCTTCTTCATCATTCACTAAATCAGCCCAGTTACATACATGCCACAAATGCAGACGTGGTTAGTGCACACATCACAACTGTGCACTGCAGGATACAGCAATCACAACAATTTTAAGCCAAACTTGATTCTGAAGGCAGCATAAAAAACATTCATTTTTTTTAACGAGGCAACCTGGGTTCTGGCAAATGTCAAGCAGAAGCCAGGTGTCACATGGAAAGCCACAGGTGTCGTTGTGGGTTGCCTGGGGGTCGCAGTCCATGAGGGGGGTTCTCCCCTCTAAGACATTTTAAAGTACACTTTTCACATAAATTTGCTAAAAAGCCATAGGCCCTCATTCTGACATTGGCGGGCGGCGGAGGCCGCCCGCCAAAGTCCCGCCGTCAGGTTACCGTTCCGCGGTCGAAAGACCGCGGCGGTAATTCTGACTTTCCCGCTGGGCTGGCGGGCGGTCGCCTTCAGACCGCCAGCCAGCCCAGCGGGAAAGAGGCTTCCACGATGAAGCCGGCTCGGAATCGAGCCGGCGGAGTGGAAGCTGTGCGACGGGTGCAGTTGCACCCGTCGCGTATTTCACTGTCTGCGCAGCAGACAGTGAAATACATGTAGGGGCCCTCTTACGGGGGCCCCTGCAATGCCCATGCCAGTGGCATGGGCACTGCAGGGGCCCCCAGGGGCCCCGCGACCCCCCCTACCGCCATCCGGATCTCGGCGGTCCGACCGCCGGGATCTGGATGGCAGTAGGGGGGGTCGGAATCCCCGCGGCGGTGCAGCAAGCTGCGCCGCCGCGGAGGATTCAATGGGGCCGCGGTACACTGGCGGGACCCCGCCAGTGGTGCCGGTCCGACCGCGGCTTTACCGCCGCGGTCGGAATCCCCATTGGAGCACCGCCGGCCTGTCGGCGGTGCTCCCGCGGTCCTCCGCCCTGGCGGTCAAAGACCGCCAGGGTCAGAATGACCACCATAGTCTCTAAAAACTGTAGTCAATAATGACTGCTGCAAAGACTTTAACACACTCTGGGCCTCATTAAGTGTTTGGCCACCCGCCAAACTCTTTAGGAGGGAAGACCACCACTCCAGTCTTCTGCCCACTGGCCGTATTATGACATGTCTACACATTGTCAGGACGCATTGTCATGGTGGCACATTCAAACATGACAGCAGGCCCCCATGTTTTTCAAAGTTGTTGTATTTTCCAAAAACAAACTCCTGAAGCAGAAGTTTGATTTTTGGGAAAAAAAAGCCTAATGACCTACACATCAGGGAGTTTTCTCTCATGGTGTGGAGGGGTCGCAATTAATTTTTTCACAGTCTTTCACCACCATCATCTACCTGGAGGTGATGTACAGTCAAAAAAGGCCTCCAACATCCACTCTAAATAGAGCAGAAGGTCAAATGCTTACTTCTGATTATGCCTGCTACATCGGGCTGCCTGACAAAGTTTTACAACACAGAACATTTTAGTCTTTTAGCGCAAAACTTGGGGTCTGCGTGAATCAGGTGGGTGGACCTTGACATTGGAGGACAGGGTACCTCATCACTAATTGTTTGAAATAGGGTTTTTGGTCGGCAGTCAGGTTGCCCCCTGTCCAAGCAAGGACCTTCACTGTACTCAGGGCAAAGGAGAAACACCCCTGGTTAACCCTCACTCAACCCCTGGGTAGCTTGGCACGAGCAGAAAGGCTTAACCCAGAAGCAACGTGTAAAGTATTTGTACCAACCAACACGCAGTGAAACACTACAAAATGGACACCACACAGGTTTAGAAAAATAGCAAATATTTACCTAAATAAACAAGACCAGGTACGACAAAAATCCACAATACACAGTTAAAAATATGACTTTAGCAATTAAAAACACAAATATAGTACCTAGAAACACAAATGCTTCGATTGGGTGATGTAGGTGATATCATGACATCGTGATGGAGTCGTCCCCAACAATCTGACACCAATGGCTCCTGTCACGGAGTCACACAGACCCCCAGGTACAGTACCTTGTGAAGATGAGGAAACAAGTCGGTGCACAGAGCCGGCGATCGTGGCGTCACTGGATCCGAGGTGGCATCAGTTCCGGTGCTGCGTAGCAGAGGTGTCACGAAGAGGCGTCGGGTCTTTGCTGCGGAGCAGTGGAGGTGAGGCAGCATTGGTGCGAAACAGATTCGCGCACTTCCGGTGGAGTCAATATCTGGCAGTCATGACGTGGTGTGGCTACTTCTACAGATTTGTGGGCTTCGGCAGGGCTGTAGAGACATTGGGACTGCAGGACTGTCGCACTCCAGGGAGGACCACGGCTTTGGTTGCAGGCGGTGTTATGGGATTTAGCAGTGGGGTCAGTCCAGAGTCATCCAAAGTCATCTCACCTGGTTTTCCACCAGCTTCTCCTTTCAAGGGCCCAGGGACTGGATTAGGCATCACTTGGCAGGGCAGGAGTCTCAGCAGAAAGTCCAGGTGCTGGCAGAGGAAGGCTTTGATGGCCCTGAGACTTCAAAACAGGAGGCAAGCTCAGTTCAAGCCCTTGGAGATGAGATTCTTCTCAAGCAGGAATGCACACAAAGTCCAGTCTTTGTCCCCTTTCACAGGCAGAAGCAGCAACTACAGGATAGCCAAACAAAGCATAGTCATGGGCAGGGGCAGCACTTCTCCTCAGCTCTTCTCCTTGGCAGAGGTTCCTCTTGAATCCAGAAATGATCTAAATGTCTGGGGTTTTGGGTCCACTACTTATACAAGGAAAGTCTCTGTTGTTCACAAGATCCTGCCTTGCACAGGCCAGGCACCAGACACACACCTGGGGGTTGGAGACTGCATTGTGAGAGGGCAGACACATCCCATTCAGGTGTAAGTGACCACTCCTCTGCCCACTAAGCATAGTCACGGGCAGGGGCAGCACTTCTCCTCAGCTCTTCTCCTTGGCAGAGGTTCCTCTTGAATCCAGAAGTGATCTAAATGTCTGGGGTTTTGGGTCCACTACTTATACCCCTTTTTGCCTTTGAAGAAGGCAAACTTCAAAAGGAAAGTCTCTGTTGTTCACAAGATCCTGCCTTGCACAGGCCAGGCACCAGACACACACACCTGGGGGATGGAGACTGCATTGTGAGAGGGCAGACACATCCCATTCAGGTGTAAGTGACCACTCCTCCGCCCACTCCAGCTCAGATGGCTCATCAGGATATTCAAGCTACATCCCAGCTCCCTCTGTGTCACTTTCTAGAGGAGATTCACAAACAGCCCAACAGTCAGTCTGACCCAGGCAGGGAATACACAAACAGGCAGTAACAGAACGGTTTAAGCAAGAAAATGCCTACTTTCTAAAAGGTCAAAAACAACAACAGATGATGTATGGAATGCAGAGCAAATCAAACATTCACCCCCAGTCACAGATCTGGGTTTAATCCATCAGTTGTTTTGCTTGCCATGCCATTCCAATTTCGACCCAGCCATAGGCAAATCAGTCTTGATCCTGTTCCCCTTGGGAACAGTCCAGCCCGAACTGCCAGGCCAGGTCCTCCCTGGACCAGAAACAAGCATCCTGGGACCGGTTTCAGGCTATCACCCTTCACCAGCCAGGCTAGCTTGAATCAGGTGGTATAGCAAGCACGGGGCCCACATCTGGGTATACCATTCCCACTTGGGGTGACAAATGCAAAAACAACAGATAATGGACAGAATGCAGAGCAAATCAAACATTCACCCCAAGTCACAAATCTGGGTTTAATCCATCAGGTTAATTCATCAGGGAGGTCCTGGCCTGGCAGATCAGGCTAGACTGCTCCCATGAGGAACAGGGTCAAGATTGATTTGCACATGGCTGGTCCAAACTGGGGTGGCATGGGGAGCAAAAGAACGATGGATTAAACCCAGATCTGTGTCTGGGGGTGAGTGTTTGCATTGTTCAGCACTCCTTCCATCATCCTTTTGTGTTTCTAAAGTTGGCCTAAGTGGGAAGGGTATGCCACTGGATTCAAGCTAGTTTGGCTAATGAAAGGTGATACCCTGGAACTGGTCCCAGGATGCTTGTTTCTGGTCCAGGGAGGACCTGGCCTGGCAGTTCGGGCTGGACTGTTCCCATGAGGCACAGGGTTAGGACATATAACACACATCAGTACATGCCCCATCTTTAACAAACATTGAACCCTGGCGCCTTACATGTATAAAAAGGGAAAGTTTAGGCCTGGCAAGTGGGTCGAATAGGCAGTTTAAAACTGCACACACAGACACTGTAGTGGCAGTTCTCAACCATGTTTACAGGACTACTAATGTGGGTGGCACAACCAGTGCTGCAGGCCCACTAGCAGCATTTGATTTACAGGCCCTGGCATCTCTAGTGCTCTGTACTAGGGGCTTACTAGTAAATCAAATATGCCAATTAGGGAAAAGCCAAATAACATACACTTTACACAGGAGCACTTGCACTTTAGCACTGATCAGCAGTGGTAAAGAGCCCAGAGTACCAAAAACAGCAAAAACAGAGTCCAGCACACAGTCAAAACATGGGAAGCAGAGGCAAAAAAGACAGGAGAGACCACGCTAAGGATGCCAGGTCTAACACTAATGCACAAAAGTACCAGTCCGCCAGACTCTAAATCAAGCTCAAAGGCCCACTTTTTATTTTTTATTTTTTTTATTTTGAGAGATGCACAGCAGGATACTTAAATAAGAAAGACAATAATATATATTACTTCATTCATATTGAACGTACAAAACAGTACTGAGATATTAAAAAACATCATGAATCAAAGTACTAAAGGGCAAAGATTATACAAACGTTTCCATAAAACTATCATAAAAAATGATTATTTTCTGTCTAACCATCATGTTAAAGGGGCCTAGATTGTTTTGCCCATCTTCCTACGGGCCTGGCCCTTAAGAGCATACATGCCCATCTCCAAATAATACATTGAACAAAGACGAGATAACCATTGATTGAAAGTAGGTGAAACCGGCTTCAACCAGTCTGAAGCAATGCAGCAACGGGCTTTAGACATGGCCAAGAACAAAAATCTCTGAGACTGGCCGACGCACACCTCTCCATCAATCCCCAATAATGCAAGCTGAGGGGTTATTACAATTACCTGGCACAAGATTGTTGACAAATATATAGCGATATCAGTAAAAAACACTTGGAGCATGTTGCATCTAAAAGAAATATGGATTAAAACTTCCCCTGTACTATTGCAGCGGGGGCATACAGTCCCCCTTGACTTCCCCCACTTCGATAGGCTAGCGGGGTATAGTATAAGTGAAACAGTGTCTTATAGTGTTGGGCTTGTGTCCCAGCAGAGAGCAGAATACGCTGGGACATATCTAAAGAGGTTAAAAAAGAAGCCTCCGAAGCACCTATACTTTGCCCCCATTTCTCAATGTTTCCCCAAGTCATCAGTCATAAGGTCCAATATAAGGGGGTCAAGTGACCGAACCCGCCAGTCAGCTGACTTATCAAGGAGCTCCAAAACTACATTTCTATCCCCAAAGGCCCACCTAATGCAAATCAGTCTTGACTCTGCTCCTCCTAGGAACAGTCCATACAGATTCCTGGTCATTTTACCAATTCACCCTGCAGTCCACTGCGTTTAGTTGAGAGATTCACCACCCCCCGAATCTCACTAAGCTCTGATTCCTCTGTGCTGCTAAGTGTAAAGCTTGAAATGCTTGCCTTGGCCCTGCGTGGTTGAGGAGCAAGTTGCACTGAACACAAGTTTGCTTTTGTTAAAAAAAAAAGTCCTGGGTGATTGTGACAATTACAGAGTTGTTGTTTTGTTCAGACGTATTCTTACCAAAAGAGATATATTAGACTATATTTGTTATTGTTCCTAACATGTGAGATCTATTTCATCAGGACCCAAATCCCTAATCACCCAAAAGTAAACATTGACTCCTAGACCGACCTTGTCTTCCACTGCTAGGCTAAGAAAACTAGGAGAAGCTTTGATAAATGTGGCAAGCTAAAGTATCCAATTCTCTTGGGCACTGATGAGAAATGATTATGCCAAGGAATTGGTGCTGCCAAAAACCACAGATATTACCGCAGAATAACGTTATTCTCAGTACTCCTCAAACAACGCCAAACGTTGACACTAACCACTACTCCAATCTAGTACTGAAGCAATAATACAACTCAGCACTGCCATTCGTCCCTTGAACCGTCACTACCACATTCCAAAGGTCTGCGAGTGACCAGTCTTACCATTCCAGACCTTGCTTTGAATTCTGGGACTTGCAGTTTTGTGTATACCATTAAAAAAGGCTGCAATTCCTAGAATGCAAAAGAAAAACCGTATTGGAGCAGCAAGTTACGCATAAACCTGGAACGCTTGGTGCTATGAAAAAGCCCAACAGTTGTACAATGGTCTGACATCAAACCAGTTTTCAGGTGGAGACAGAAACTCCTGCCGTTTAACTTTCTTTCCTACGAATGAAAAATTCAACAACTAAGCTCATACATATGCGGATAGTACTCCTGCAACGTTGATATCGAACGTACCTCCGGTTTTACATTTAGGCAGCAAAAGGCCCGTCCCAGCAGCAGGCCTAGCCTATAAAGAAACGGAAGCTTCCTCACATTCTCAAGCCCAAAGCTCTGTCAATGGTGTCCATAAATTCACAGAGAACTCTCCCCCTGAGTGTATGCGTGTCAATCAGCGCCTTTAAAGCGTTTTACCTGTCAACTGCTACAGCTCAACACAGCCAGCCTTTCTCCCTCCCAGCTCCCCTGCGCGTGACATCGGCACACAATTACCAGCCGGCTATCCGGTGATGTCACGCACGCGGCGGCCGCAGCAGGGGCCCTGCAAGCTATTTTCACCAAGCAGCGAACTGTGCTAGCGCCGCCGGAGCAGACACGCACCTCGCAGCCTGTGGGCTTCGTTTCTACAAAGCGACTTTAATCACCTAAATGGTCACACTGCGTTCCTCAGATGAGGAGTTCTGAAGGCCTGTGCCGCGCGAAGCTTCAAAGAAGCAGTTTTATTTCAATGCCAGGACCAAAGCGGCCTGCAGAAACATGGCAAGACAGATATTCGCTCGCCCCAAAATACACCCTGTGCGCGAGGCAGCGTGGTACCCAGGAGCAAGGACAGGACTAGGAAGCGAAGGACAGACTCTTGAAGGAACGTGCACGTCTCCATTCTCATGCAGGAGATTGCTGAGTTCCTGTTGCAAACGAAATGGCGATTGGTCAGCGGATTTAAAGCCCACTGCGTAAATCTGTGTATGGGTTGTCGAAATGAAACCACTAAGGAGAACTCAGCATTTCATCTTTCCAAGGTCCTAAGAATGTATGGAATGTTTTATGGTATTCTTTAGTGTTCTTTTTTGTTTGGTAATTGCAATAATTTTAATTAATTACGCAATAAAGTGTAAGCCATCTTTCCTAGGTCGAGTACACACGTTAGTTGGACAGCAAAGTTGTATCCCGTCCAAGGTCGGATATACACCTGTAATGCAGACAGTCTGAAACGCAAAAACATAGTTCTCATAACTGCTTCGGACTTTATGGGTTAGTTGACCGCTCAACCCAGTGTTCGTTTCTGCACCCTTCACCTTCCAACATTATCTGCAATATAGATGTGTTCTTGCAAATTCTGATAACCAACAGCTTTTCGGGGTATATAGGTCTTAAAATATAAGATGAGGACCCTCCCAGAGTTGAGCTCAAACGATCAGTGAACGAAAATACAACACACCTGGGTCCTAATTGATTGGAAACGTGGCAGGATAAGCACCTTATTTCCTTTTGCAATTAACGGCTGTATGTATTAGAGATGGAATTAACCTCACGTTCATCATCCATATCCGAATAAGCGCTCTAAAGAATGGTTTGGGACCAATTCGCACAGTAATTAGAGGGAACATAAGCCATTAGCACCTCCCTGGCCCATCTGGTGTGCATTCGACATCCAAAGTAGGTTTAAAAAAACAATCCATCGGCTATGAATCTGAGATATTCACAGTGATTTTTTTGCTAGAGAAATGTGCAACCACGGACACATTTCTTTTTGCTTGTAGCTTTAGGTAAGGGTTGACAGGCGTTCTGCCTTAGGCCACAAACAGCAGGGCCAGCAGAAAACCCTAATTTACAAGCATTTGTATTGGGACGATCTGCTCTCATTTATGTATTTTGTTTTTTTAGGTTTTTTGTGTGTAAATTCCAGCAAATCCATGTGGACAGACCTCTGAGCACTTTGGGATGAGGGTACAGACGTGTATGGTCCTGTTGCTAGGTTGTTTGGAAGAGCATTGCAATGGAGAGTCAGTAGGATATTAGATAGGGTGAGAGTGCCCATGCATCTGCTGTCTAACTTGACCCATAAACTGAAAAAGCCTTACAGAGGAACAAGACACCCGGGTGTCCAGAGTGAAGGTGCCTCTCTGGTCTTAGGTGTCTGACCAAAGAAGATTATGCAGGTTTATCCTAACTCCAGAGAGAAGATTTCAGATTTCAATGATCTTATGAATGTGACTACCGTTTTCGGTCTCAAGTGTCATGAGTTCTGCCCGGACGAGCCCCAATCATGAAGAGTTTGACCACCAAATATCTTGCATCCTATCCAGTGATTGGTTAAAGGGCATCTTATGGCACATGTAAGTCTCCGGGTCAATAGGAAAGGGACAAACAGTTTTATGAGTTTTTTTCGAAAATGACAATGGAGTACTTTTTGTATCAGGCATAAAGTTCCAAAGGTTGCTGTTTCTATTGCTGGGAGGCAATAGAAGGATTCTGGTCAACAGTGTTGTGATCATGTTGTTTCAAAACATACAACTGGTGGCCTGGGTAGTTTTGACCTCTCTGGAGTTTTGAGAGTGATACCTCAGGGAAGCCTGAGTGTAAACTACTGCAATAATCCATGCAAGATATGAAAATGACGAGAGTTAGACCGATTCTTTGAGATCTGTGCAGCAGTGATAGAATGCCTTTTTAGCAGCCGTAGCTTATGGATTTTTGATTGGATACCTGAGATGGCCATGATGGGAGATCAACCATCAATTACAAACATTTAGATTATGACACGTCATGAGGCTCATTTACAAGCTCTGGCATTTGGATAACTATGAAAGGAGATCAGTTATTAAATGTGTTAGCAATGGAGCATCCAAGCAAGTGATAATACCTCCTTTAAGGCATCGCAACTGTCATAACTTTGAGATGTGATCACCTCTCATTCACAAACACTTAGACTTTGACAACTGTGATGTGTGATCAACCCCTGAAAGCCAGAGGCAATGTGGTGATCATGAAAAGAGATCCGTTGATGTTTTACAGGCTTTCACACTGTGATGGCTGTACAGGAACGTCAGCCCTCAATTACAAGATTGTCGTTTTTTGACACATGCAGCAGGTTATCAAGTCCCCTACAGATACTGGCAAATTGACAACCATGCAAGGAAATCCGTTGCCATTTATCAGCACTGAACATGAGATGGCAATGTAAAGGGAACAGTTGAAAATGGTGACCAAAGGACAACAGAGTTGGGCACTTCAGGGCTTAAACTGAAGCGCCCAGGGAGAGTGTCAATTGGCAACGCTTTCCTCGTCACCCAGGGGAGGGCCTCGAGGCACCTTTGCTGAGCCGAGGAGGTCACGCCCATAGGAGCTGTGACCTCCTCAGCCCAGCAAAGTTCAACTCAGGCAGCCAGGAGTCTGCGCAAATCGCGCATGTCTGCTCCTGGCTGCCTGAGCTGAACACGGAGAGTGTCTGTCAGGCTGACCTTTGTTCAGCCTGACAGACACTCTTCATGAGGGGCAAAAGGTGGGGGGGCGTGGCCCCTCCGCCCTAACGGACGGGCCGCCACTGCCTACCTGTATCTGTATGAAAAAAGTATGAGCAGCACATGGCAGCATTGCAGGATTGTGAGTGTGGGACTCCTTCATTGTCCCTAATGTGCCTGGAACCATCACTGATATATATATATATATATATATATATATATATATATATATATATATATATATATATAAAAAACAAAATACTTTGTCCCCATCTAGCTTGGCACGGATAGCACTGTGCTTAAAAACTTTGCTAGGTAAACAGACATTTGAGGCGAGCAAACCTAGAGTGTCACTCTTGTTGCAGGGTGCTCCTTACTGGAGCTGCTCTCCACCTACACTTGGGAACTACCCAGAGTTCTCTATTCTTTTTTGCATACATATATATATATATATATATATATAGATATATGTTACTCACTGGTAGTCACCATTGGGTAGTCATAGTTAGGATCGTGTTTCCGTCGGAAATGCCTTTTTTGTGTTGCTAATAACTTTGATGCAGTTAGGCAAATCTCTATGAACCTTTTTTTTAAAGTGCTCCTTTTCGACTAGTTTGCACATGGAAAGTTTCAGGATAAACTGTCAAGCAGGAACCAATAAAAAGGGAAGCATGGGGCCTAAAGTGCGTTTTCCCCAATCATTTTAAATGGGAACTTTGGACAAAAGTACAGCCGAAACCGCTAAAACGGATTTACACCAAATTTGGCAAAAACCTAGATTTGGTCCAGAAAGAGTGCTTTTTGTGTTATGATGTAAATCCTTCCAGTAGTTTAAGAGAAACTAATGTTAAAATATATATATATATATATATATCTCACATATCACACCACAAGAGATGCACTCGGCTGACGGATCTAATGCTGAGACCTGATTGTCTACCACCACTTTAACCTGTAAGTGATGGCAGCCATCTTAGGACTCAGCCTTGAGTCCCAGGAAAAAGCAAAAAGAAAGACATGGGTCAGGGTATGAATACCATGACTCACTAGGCCTATTGATGGGTCCATAAACACTTTTTTAAAGTTACTTCTGCCACAGCAAAATAAAATAAAAAAATACACACACAAGGGTGGGTTCGTCATTTGTTTCTTTAAAACTTGCCTGGTGAGGGCCTGGACGAGATGCGTTTTTTTTTAGAGGGGATGGATGTGTGACCTCCCTCCATGAGCCTCTGAGAGACCCTGAGGCCATGGTATAAAAAACAAGGCACATGGCCTCACTCCCTGAGCATTTAAAAGCACAAAGACACCCCATCTCCTGTGGACAGCTCAGAGGCAGTGTCTTGGGGAGCCCACCCTCGGGACACAGTAGTTTCTCTGCCTGCATTAATATTGGCGGGTAAACATATGTTTGCTTTCATCTGGTGGGCGCATTTTTAAATCCCACACCAAGCAAGGGCAAAAAGGAGTCTGCTCCCAGCCGGCGGGAGGTTTAAAAATGCTCCTGCTCTCTGGGAGCAGACTTGTGTTCTGGTTCCCTGCTCAAATACTTAACACATTACCTCTGAGCTAAGCCTGACTGCTCGTGCCAAGCTACCAAGGGAGCGAGGGGGGATTATCTTAGGAGTGTGACTCCCTTACCTTGACTAGAGTGATGGTCCCTACTTGGACAGGGTGTAAACTGACTGCCAACTAGAGGCCCCATGTCTACATTTGGTGATCAGCGGTGAGGTTAGGACTTGTCCTTGTAAATGACATACAGTGAGTGGTGTACACCACTGCATATTGCAGACCATTATTTGACCACATATTGCTCATTGATTTTTTATGTTTTTGACAAACGTTGGTGTTATCCACAAATCATGTCTCTCTCTGGTGAACCAACAAGTGAAGTTGCAGAGGTTCTGATTGAGTTTGAGAAGTTGAAATCCTACACAGTGCCTCGACTGAAATAATTCTGCAAGGATCATAATTGCCCTGCAAAGAGTCAGCTCTCCAAGAGAACGGGATCCCCGAGGAACACTGGGGGACAGGTCTGTGTAAGCACTTTGAAGTAGAGGGAGAAAACTGCATCGGGGTGGCCTATATTTACAAAGAGGCATAAAGCCACAAAAAGTGGTGTTACACCTCCTTGTAAATATGGAGACGTGGTTAGTGCCACCGGAACGTCGCCAAAAGTGATGATCTGATGGTGCTAGTGCCTTTTATGTCTGGCCCTTAGTGTCCTGTTGGTGATCATTCTCTCTGACACACTGTGGTGTCTTAGAAATTGAAAGTACAGGGTAGAAAAGACAAAGGGTAAAATTGCAGGGGGAAAAGCAGTATAAACAGGGGTACAGCTTGTGTCTAAATCAAATACTTGCACACTGGTGCTCAAGAGATAAGCCCTCAGCAACTGACTTTGGTAGTAGACACCTGTATCAAAAGATCAGCTCCCTTCATAGATAAAGAAATGGTACATGGCATGAGCACATACTTAGAGTGAAAAATGGATAACTGAGACAGATCCCTCAAACAATAGTAGTGAAAAATGAGATCTGCTCTCAGCCACAGATAGTTCTACTGGGCAAAGCATTAAGAAAATCTGCTTTCAGTCACTGAAAGTGCCTTATGACAAATATGAATGAAATTAGTCCTCAGTCACTGGATGTGACATTGCAATGTGTCAGGAACTCATTCCTTCAGTCAGAAGCTCATCCCTTCATTGCACATATTGACATTTGGACTGTCGTCTAAGTCAATCAACTCTTTGTCAAGCACAGTGACATTGGTGCAGCAACATTGAGACATCATAAACAAGCCTTAGACCACAACAATGAGACAGGGCAGTGCATCAGAAAATCATCATCATTTGCGTTGTTTCACTGTGGCAGAGTCTCAGGAGATCATCTGTTATTCATGCATAGTGACTCTAGGATATCACAGTAAAAGATCATTTATCATTCACGCACAGGGACATTGTGACCTAGCATCAAGGGATTATCTGTCATTCACACTGGGAGACACTAGGACCTGCCATCAAAAAATAATCTGTAATTTGTGCACAGTGATACTGGGACCTAGTATTAGACCTGGCATCCTTGGCATGGTTTCCCTAATGTTTTGCCTTCAGTCCTTTTGTTTTTGCTGACCTCGTTTTTGCAAGCCTAAGATTTCTGAGCACTTTACCACTGCTAGCCAGTTCTAAAGTGCTTGTGCTCTTTTTCTAAAGCCTGAGTAGACTGGCATATGCCCAATTGGTTTATTTAATCTACCTATAAATCCCTAGTAAAGTGCACTAAATGTGCCCAGGGAGTGTAGCTAAAGTACTACAAGTAGGCCTGGTACACTGATTGTGCCATCCACCTAAGTAGCCCTTTAAACATGACTCAAGCCTGCCTTTGCAGAGCCTGCCTGTGCAGTTTTGAACTGCCACATCCACCTGGCAAAATAACCCTTTTGCCACATACAAAGGACTGCATAACCCCCTCTATTAAATCTGGAGCTAGGGCAGAAAGGGCAGGGAGACTGTGCACCTCAAAGGCATGTCTATGAAATCTCCCCCACTTCAAAGGCCCAACTGGGTATAAGTACTGGACCTCTGGCACCATTATTTATTTACACTTCTGGACTTGTGGGTACTCTGCCAGGAAGAAGGACTGCTGTGCTGCTGAAATACAGCCATTCTGCTGGTCTGCTTCTCTGCAAGACTCCTACCTAGCTTTGCTGACCTGCTGCATGCTACCCTCTTGCCTGGGAGTGAGAAGGACTGGACCTGAATCACCTCCACCCCAGAACCCATAGTGATTCCAAGGGTTAGTTTGCTGACTGCCTGACCTGAATACTCAGAGACATAAAAGACTTCCAACCACACTGCTGCTGCATCTGGACTCTGCCATATGTGAGCCTGCATTGCCAAGTGGTGCACCCCAGTCCTGGACCTTTGCAAGTGGGCCTAAGGTGTTGCTCCAGCAGAACCGATGCATCACTGCTGCTGCGTGGAGCAGAACCAATGTGTCACTGCTACTGCATAGGTCAGAACCAATGCAACAGATTCACATTACCCCACATTGGGAACAACACATCACCCTTGGAACCTCCACTGAGCAACACTCTCTCTGGTGAAAGCTCCTCTCATCTCTTGCTGATGGCAGCCTCGATGATGATACCGAAACTTTTCATCATCACTACTGCGTGGATCCAAACCAGTACCTCGTTCCAACTGTGTCATTCATCCTCGACACCGGTCTTTGCGTCGCAAGCCTCATGTACAGAATCCTCAACATTGATGCATCAGGATCTCACACTGTAGCCTTGCTGCATCTCAGAACCAACACATTGTCTCAGCCGCATGACACCTCTTTGTTTTGGATCAACACAACGCTCCGCAACCATGACTTAAGGTAATTTTGTTCAGCGGGTCTAACTGGGTTCCTAGAGCTGGCTTGTTCTCTGTGCCGTTCAGCCTAAACTTTTTACTTTGTCTAGGTACGTCTAGACCAGATATCCTAGTTGGCGCTTCTTGCTTCTAAGTGCTATTTTACAGTTTATTATTTAAAAATTCCAGTTCTACTTATTGGATTTATGTTGTTTGGTCTTGTTTCATTTATTAACTTGAGTTCTGCTTGTCTAACCTGGTGTGGGATCCCGTTTTGTGTGTTGTATTCTCTGTTTTACTGTTTGAAGTGTTGCACAAATGCTTTACACATTCTCTTCAAGCTAAGCCCAACTGCTCAGTGTCAAGCTACTCAAATGTGAGCACAGGTTAATTTGGAGTTTGCTTGTGCCTTACCCAGGCAAAAATGTGGTTGCTGCTAGACCAAGGTTCACACTTCAGTAAACCAACAACCCATTTTCTCACAACTATCATCAAAAGATCATCTGTCATATGAGCACAGTGACACTTGAACCTATTATCAAAATAACATCTGTAATTAGTCCAAAGTGAACCTGGGACCTAGCTTTAGAAGATCATTTTACATTCGTTGACAGTGACACTGGGACCTAGCATCAAAAGAACATCTTATATTCATGCACAGTGATACTGGGACCTAGCATTAAATTATTAATTTGTGACACTTGGATAGAGCATCAAAAGATAATCTGGCATTTACACACAGCGACACTGGGATCTAGTATCAAAATGTCATATGTTATTTATGCACAGTGACCATGGGACATGGCCTCAGGAGACCATAGGTCATTCATGCACAGTGGCCCTGGGACCTAACATAAAAAGATTATCTGTCATTCATGCAGTGACACTGGCACATGGACTCAGGAGATCATCGGTCCTTCATGAACAGTCTCTCTGGGAGAGTGGGTTAGAAGATCAACTCACAGTTATATACAGGAACACCAGGGTGGGTGTTAAATCAGCCACTGTCACACACAATAGCAGTGTAATAACAGTGTCAGGATATCATTCCTCAGTCACATAGGGTGTCATCTGTGCAGCAGTGCTAGATGATCAGCTGTTGGTCACACACAGTAACATTGTTATGGTGATGTCAGGGGAACAGCCGTCAATCACACACAGTGTCATTCTACAGCATTGGAAGATGATCAGCCATTGGCCACTTTGTGATAGCCGTGTTCCAGAATCTTCCTTTAGACACTCAAAGTGTAATCTGTGTGGCATTGTCAGGAAATCAGTCCTCAGTCACATACAGTGACATTGGTACTGTGGTTGTAGGTAATCAGCCCTCAGTCAAACCCAGTGACGTTTACGCATCGGTCTTCTGCCATGCATGATAATATTGGTATGGTGGTGTCAGGGCTGCAGCCCACTGTCAGCAAAGAGTTCTCTGTGTAGCATTGTCAAATTATCAGCCCTTGGTCGCGCATCATGACTTTAGTATAGCCATGTTAGGGAATCAGCCCTCAATCACACACACTGACATAGGTACGTTGGTGTCTGTGGAGCAGCTCTGAGTGACACTTGTGCAACAGTGCTTTATCAGTCCCTTGCTTCACATGGTGAAATTGGTATTTTGGTTTGATAATATCAGTCTTCAGTCAAGCATAGCGGCAAAGGTGCTGCGGAGTTAAACCAACCCCTAGTCACGCACAGTGACATCAGTGCAGTATAATCAAATTGATTTGCACAATGCTCTATTGGTTCCCTAAGTGCATGTGTAACCAACCTTTTCTGTAAGAATATCTACTTACATTCAATGAAAATCAGGCTGAGCTACTAATGTTATTAGTGTTTATAGACAACAGTATATCAGTGGCCACCCCGTGCAAGACTGCCAGTGGTGACTACCTCAGTGTATCATGCAAGAAGAAATGAAAGAAAGGTTTTATCAACTTGGATGTTAGATATATTTTGGAAATTCGACAATAGTTATTCAGATATCATCTTATTAGCTCTAAAAATACACACATTTTTTCATCTTGCATACACAATTTTCAATTTTTGTATACTTATATTAATACATCTAAGCAATAGTCTCTAATTTAGTATGCTGGACTGCACATAGGAGAGCTACTTACAAGTAGTTGGAGAACTACCAGTAGCTCACAAGCTACTTGTCGGAGACAGCTGCCTAAGCTAAAAAGACACGGATGCAAAGGTGACATGATACCTGCCCTAATTCACAAAAAGTGACACAAATTCAGCAGTATCAGCTCAGCTGTTAGACATATACAGTTACACATGGTCAGAGGGACACATCAAGTCACCGGTACCCACAATGGTGATGTAACTGTCATGTTACCTCACTTTCTAGCCAGATATGATGACACCAATCTAGAGGAGAGGTGAGACGAGCCCTCATTCACAAACAGTAACACTGATGCAGCAGTGTCAGATCAGCCATCAGTCACATACAAAGATACAAGTATGTATGACCAGCCTTTATGTCAACAGCCTTCAGTCAAAAGCACTGACATTGGGGCAGTAATGTCAGTCTGACCCTCAGTTACACAATGCTACAGCATTGTCAAATCAGTCTTCATTCACACACTGTTACATCGGAGCAGCAATGTCATGTACACCCTCACTCACTAACAGTAACAAAATTGCAGCAATGTCAAAGAAACATGGTGTTGGACCAGGTTCTTTTTGCAGGGTCATTCCCAAACTTTTTGCCTCCTTCTACCTATGATTTCTGACATGTTTTTGTTGGTGTTAAGACTCTGGGCACTTTACCACTGCTAACCAGTGGTAAAGTGCATATTCTGTCTAAATTGTATTGGTGATTGGTTTAAGCATGATTGGAATATTTGATTTACCAGTAAGGAAAGTGCACCAGAGGTGCCCAGGGCCTGTAAATCCAATGCTACTAGCGGGCTTGCGGAACTGATTGCCCCACCCACAAGAGTAGCCCTGTAAACATGTCTCAGACCTTCCATTGCACTGTCCGTGTGTGCAGTTTTAAATGGCCATGTCGACCTGGCAAGTGCACCCACTTGCCAGGCCCAAACCTTCCCTTTTAGTACATGTAAGGCACCCCTAATGTAGGCCCAAGGTAGCCCCATGGGAAGGGTGCAGTGTATTTAAGTGGTAGGACATGCACTGTTGTGTTTTACATGTCCTGGTAGTGAAATATTGCTAAATTCATTTTTCACTGTGGCAAGGTTTATCTCTCCCATAGGTTAACATGGGGATTTCTTTTAAATACCTTTTAAGTGCAATTTCCCATTGGGAGCAGATAGAGATATGGAGTTGGGGCCTCTGAACTCACAATTTAAAAATACATATTTCGGGAAAGTTGTTTTTTAGATTGTCTGTTTGAAAATGCCACTTTTAGAAAGTGAGTGTTTTCTTGTGTAACCATTCTGTCCCTCTGATTGTCTGCTGAATACATGTCTGGGTCGGACTGACAGTTGGGCTGCTTGTGAATTCATTCTAGACAGTAACTCAAAGGGAGCTGTGTCCTTCATATCCTGATGAGTCTTCCTGAGCTAGAGTGGGAGAGAGGAGCTGTCACCTGCACTTAAAAGGACTGTGCCTGCCCTCAGTCAATAAAGAATCCAACCCCCTAGAGTGTGTCTGGGGCAGGGCAACGAAGAGGCAGGATCTTGTGCACTGCAAAGACTTTCCTTTGAAGTTTGCCTCCTTCAAAGGCAGAAATGAATATATAAGTATTAGATGGCTGAACCCACAACTTTAGATTACCTCTGTGTTAGAAATGGGGTTTTTGGTTGGCAGTCAGGTTACTTCCTGTCCAAGCAAAAGCCCTCACTCTAGTCAGGGTAAGTCACACACTATCCAAGATTATCCTGTGCCCACCCTCTGGTAGCTTGGCACGAGCAGTCAGGCTTAACTTAGAAGGCAATGTGTAAAGTATTTGTGCAATAAATCATACAATACCACCATATAGCACCACAAAAATACACCACACAGTGTTTAGAAAAATATATAATATTTATCAGGATAATTGTAGGTCAAAAAGAATAAAGTTGCAATGGAAAATTGTAGAAATATCACAGGGAAGTGATATAGAGTGTCTTAAGTCTTTAGAATGCAATACAGTGTCTTTCAAGCACAAAGTACCTGGTTTCTGGTGGAAAATCTCCTCAGAGGGCCACAGGAGAAGAGATGCGTGGAAAAAGGGGTGTGTGCGTCGATTTCTCCTCAGCACACACAGACTTGCGTCGGTCTTTTCCACGCGGGGAAGTCGGGCGTCGTTTTCCGGCGCGCAGACAGTCTCTTTTTGTGGATCGCGGGGATTACCAGATGTCCCGGGTCTGTGCGTGGATTCTCCTGCTTGTTTTCCGGCTGCGCGTCGTTCTGCGGGGCTGCGCGTCGAAGTTTCGATCTCACGGTAGGCGTCGCGTCGATTTCTCCTTGGAAGTCGGGCGGCGTTGTCCTTGCGAGGCCGTGCGTCGAAAGTTTGGTCTCACGGCAGGCGTCGCGTTGATTTCTCCTTGGAAGTCGGGCGGCGTTGTCCTTGCGAGGCCGTGCGTCAAAGTTTCGCACTCACGGTGGGCGTCGCGTCGATTTCTCCTGGAAAGTCGAGCGGCTTTGTCCTTGCGAGGTTGTGCGTCGAAGTCTCGATCGCCCCGAGGGCGTCGCGTCGATCAGCGTCGGTGTGCGGCGTTTTTCTCGCCGCGAAACAAGCTGTGCGTCGAAAGTTTCGGCGCACGGAGCGTCCAAGTGAAAGGAAGAAGTCTTTTTGGTCCTGAGACTTCAAGGAACAGGAGGCAAGCTCTATCCAAGCCCTTGGAGAGCACTTTCACAGCCAGACAAGAGTTCAGCAAGGCAGCAGGGCAACAGCAAGACAGCAGTCCTTTGTAGAAAGCAGACAGGTGAGTCCTTTGAGCAGCCAGGCAGTTCTTCTTGGCAGGATGTAGTTTCTGGTTCCGGTTTCTTCTCCAGCAAGTGTCTGATGAGGTAGGGCAGAGGCCCTGTTTTATACCCAAATGTGCCTTTGAAGTGGGGGAGACTTCAAAGAGTGGCTAAGAAGTGCACCAGGTCCCCTTTCAGTTCAATCCTGTCTGCCAGGGTCCCAGTAGGGGGTGTGGCAGTCCTTTGTGTGAGGGCAGGCCCTCCACCCTCCCAGCCCAGGAAGACCCATTCAAAATGCAGATGTATGCAAGTGAGGCTGAGTACCCTGTGTTTGGGGTGTGTCTGAGTGAATGCACAAGGAGCTGTCAACTAAACCTAGCCAGACGTGGATTGTAAGGCACAGAAGGATTTAAGTGCAAAGAAATGCTCACTTTCTAAAAGTGGCATTTCTAGAATAGTAATATTAAATCCGACTTCACCAGTCAGTAGGATTTTGTATTACCATTCTGGCCATACTAAATATGACCTCCCTGCTCCTTTCAGATCAGCAGCTGCCACTTCAACAGTGTATGAGGGCAGCCCCAATGTTAGCCTATGAAGGGAGCAGGTCTCCCAGTAGTGCAAAAACGAATTTAGGAGTTTTACACTACCAGGACATATAACTACACAGGTACATGTCCTGTCTTTTACCTACACAGCACCCTGCTCTAGGGGATACCCAGGGCACACATTAAGGGTGACTTATATGCAGAAAAAGGGGAGTTCTAGGCTTGGCAAGTACTTTTAAATGCCAAGTCGAGGTGGCAGTGAAACTGCACACACAGGCCTAGCAATGGTAGGCCTGGGACAAGGAAAAGGGGCTACTTAAGTGGGTGGCACAATCCGTGCTGCGGGTCCACTAGTAGCATTTAATCTATATGCCCTAGGCACCTGGAGTGCACATGACTGGGGACTTATAAGTAGATTAAATAGTTCAATCAGGTATGATCCAAAGTTACCATGTTTACAGAGAGAGAGCATATACACTTTATCACTGGTTAGCAGTGGTAAAGTGCGCAGAGTCTAAAAACCAGCAAAAACAGTATCCAAAAACGAGGAGGGAGGCAGGCAAAAAGTTAGGGGTGACTACCCTAAGGCTGTCAGGTCTAACATGTGTCCCCCCCAGCTGAAAGTGGGGAGAGCTACCCGACCTCCTGGGAGCTCTCATCGCTAAGGCGGAAGTATCTGGAGAGACCATCAGCATTGGCGTGGTCAACCCCTGGGCGATGTTCCACCGTAAAGTCCATCCCCTGTAGGGAAATGGACCACCTCAGAAGTTTTGGATTCTCACCCCTCATCTGCATGAGCCATCTGAGGGGCCTGTGGTCTGTCTGAACTAGGAAGTGAGTCCCAAACAGGTAGGGCCTCAGCTTCTTCAGTGCCCAGACCACAGCAAAAGCTTCTCTTTCAATAGCACTCCACCTCTGTTCCCGTGGTAATAGCCTTCTGCTAATAAAGACTACCGGTTGATCTTGGCCCTCCTCATTTAGCTGTGCTAGGACTGCCCCTATGCCATGCTCTGAAGCGTCTGTCTGCACGATAAATTCCTGGGAGTAGTCAGGGGCCTTGAGCACGGGGGCCGTGCACATGGCTTCCTTTAGGGCGTCAAAGGCTTTCTGACAAGCCTCTGTCCAATTCACCAACCTAGGTTGCTTCTTGGACGTGAGTTGTGTCAAGGGGGACACAATGGTACCATAGCCCTTGACAAACCTGCGGTAGTAGCCGGTGAGGCCTAAAAAGGCCCTCACCTCAGTCTGGGTTCGAGGTGGTTGCCAGGCCTTGATAGTTTCGATCTTGGCCTGGAGTGGCTGCACCTTGCCACCACCTACTAGGTGTCCCAAGTACACCACGGAACCCTGCCCAATCTGGCACTTACTAGCCTTGATGGTCAGGCCTGCCTGTTGCAGGGCCTGAAGCACCTCCTTGAGGTGGAGCAGGTGTTCCTCCCAGCTGGAACTGTAGACAGCTATGTCATCCAGGTAGGCTGCACAGAAGGCATCCTTGCCAGCCAGGACCCCGTTAACCAACCGTTGGAAGGTAGCGGGGGCATTTTTCAATCCAAACGGCATCACCCGGAACTGGTAATGGCCGTCAGGGGTGGAAAAGGCGGACCTTTCCTTAGCCCCCTCAGTCAGGGCGATCTGCCAGTACCCTGAAGTAAGATCAAACGTACTCAGGAACTTGGCAGCGCCTAGCCTGTCCACGAGCTCATCAGCTCGGGGGATGGGGTGAGCATCAGTCCGTGTGACTGAGTTGAGACCCCGGTAGTCCACGCAGAACCGGAGTTCTGGCTTCGCGCCTGGGGCAGTAGCCTTGGGGACCAACACCACTGGGCTGGCCCAGGGACTACTGGACTTCTCAATAACCCCTAGCGTCAACATCTTGGAGACCTCCTCCTTGATGCTGGCCTTCACCTTATCTGACAACCTGTAAATTTTGTTTTTCACAGGGAGACTGTCACCGGTGTCAATATCATGAACACAGAGGTGGGTCAGTCCCGGAGTAAGGGAGAAGAGGGGGGAGAACTGCTCCAACAGCTCATAGCAGTCTCCTTTCTGGTTTAGAGTCAGGGAGTCAGACAGAATGACCCCGCTTACGGACCCATCACCTTCTTGGGCAGAGAGGAGGTCAGGGAGAGGTTCACTCTCCTCTTCCATTCCTTCATCTGTGACCAGAAGCATGTTGATCTCCGACCTCTCAAAATGAGCTTTTAGTCGGTTCACGTGGAGCACCCTTAGGGGGTTCCTAGGGGTTTGGAGGTCCACTAGGTAAGTGGCCTCCCCTTTCCGCTCCTTTATTTCAAATGGGCCAGACCAGCGGTCCTGGAGAGCTCTGGGCTCTACTGGCTCCATTACCCACACTTTGTCTCCAGGTTGAAACTCTACCAGAGTGGCCTTCTGGTCATACCATTGTTTCATCACCTCTTGACTGGCCTCCAGGTTACTTTGGGCCTCTTTCCAGAAGCGGGTCATCTGATTGCGGAGGGCCAACATGTAGCTGACCACGTCCTGAGGGGGTGTCTTTGGAGCGTTCTCCAATCCCTCCTTGACAATGCTTAAGGGTCCCCTGACGGGGTACCCATAGAGAAGCTCAAAGGGACTGAACCCTACCCCCCTCTGGGGGACCTCTCTGTAAGCAAAGAGAAGGCATGGTAAGAGGACGTCCCATTTACGCCTCATGGCCTCAGGGAGGCCACCAATCATGCCTTTCAGGGTCTTGTTGAATCTCTCCACAAGCCCATTAGACTGGGGGTGATAGGGTGTGGTGAACTTGTAGGTTACACCACACGCATCCCACAGATGCTTCATGTACGCGGACATGAAGTTAGTGCCTCTGTCAGACACTATCTCCTTGGGGAATCCCACACGGGTAAATATCCCCATCAGGGTTCTGGCTACCACCGATGCAGTTACGGTCCTCAGAGGGATTGCCTCTGGGTACCGGGTGGCATGGTCCACCAAAACCAGGATAAACCTGTTGCCTAAGGCAGTTTTGGGGTCCAAGGGGCCAACAATGTCGACGCCCACCCTTTCAAAGGGGGTGCCAACGACAGGAAGTGGAATCAGGGGGATTTTAACCCTCTTTCCTGCTTTACCACTAGCCTGGCAGGTAGGACAAGCCCTGCAGAATTTGTCTGAGTGTGTCCTCATTTTGGGCCAGTGAAAGTGGTTGACAAGCCTGTTGAAGGTCTTGTCTTGTCCCAAATGTCCTGCCAGGGGAATGTCGTGAGCCAGACCCAGTAGGAAGGCTCGGTAACATTGGGGGACCACCAGCACACGTGCTGCCCCAAAGACCGGAACCCTAGGCTCACTGTAGAGGAGATCATTCTCCCAATATAGGTGGTGATTGCCAGAGGCGTCACCTGCTGCCTGGTTTAAGGCTTGTTTCCTCAACCCTTCTAGAGTGGGACACTCTTTCTGCGCCTGGCAGAATTCCTCCCTGGTGGGTCCACCCTCAACTTGCCAGCCAGCAAGCTCCGGTAAGTCACCTAGGGTGGCAATGTCTTCCCCAGTTGGCTCGGGAGTCTCCTCCTCAGGAGCCCCGTCAGCCACTGTGGGAACTTCTGGGGCCGGTTTCCCGCGCCCCTCGTCCCTCCTCTTGGCAGCTCCCTGGGCCATCGTTCCAGGCTCCAGATGCCCTTGACTTCCCTCTCGGTCAGCCATGGACCGGGTGGTCATGCAGACCCACTCAGGTAACCCTAACATCTCCAGGTGAGATCTGAGCTCTACTTCTTTCCAAGCAGTATGCTCTAGATCATTGCCTAACAGACAATCTACAGGCATGGCAGGACTCACAGCTACTTTCAGAGTACCAGAGACCCCCCCCCACTCAAAGGGAACCCGAGCCACCGGTAGGTGACTCTCGCGGTTGTCAGCGACTATGACCTGGTGGAATGTATTCGGGATTATCTGCTCTGTGGACACCAGCTGACTCTTGATAGTAGTCATACTGGCTCCTGTGTCACGCAGAGCCTCCACCTTCTGCCCATCAATGAGGACCCACTGCCGGTACTTGGAAGTATTTTTAGGCATGTGGACCTTGGACATCATTTCTCCTTCTCCCAGGGACACTAGGGAAATCTCTACCTGCTCCCCAAAGCTAGTGGGGTCCATCTCCCCCCCGAGTGCTACACTAGTCAACCCAGGCGCCTGTCCGGTAGTGGACGGTGCCCTCTTGGGGCACTGTGGATCGCCTTTGTAGTGACCATATTGGTAACACTCCATGCATTTGGGGCTAGATTTTCCTGACCTGTCAAATGTCCCTGGTTTCTTCCCAAATTTGGAAAAGGAAGGGTTGCCACCCCCTCCCTGGGAATTCTTTTGGGGGCCTTTAGAGAGTTCCTTATCTGTAAGTTTATCTCCCCCCTCTTTCTTCTGTTGGGAACCCTGACCACCTTTGTGGGAGTCCCCCCCAGGTACCTTTTTGGACACTCTGGTGCTAACCCAGAGGTCCGCCTCCTCAGCAAGCTTCCTGGGATCAGTCAGCTTACTATCCACTAGGTGCTGGCGCAAATCGGTATAAGTAACATTAAGCATATGCTCTCTCAGGATCAAGTCATATAAACCTTTATAATCTGCTACTTTGTTGCCCCGCACCCATCCATTCAGTGCCTTACTAGAGAAATCAAAGAAATCTACCCATGTTTGTGTGGTTTGTTTGGTGCTGTCCCTGAACCTCTGACGGTATCCCTCAGGGGTCAGCCCAAACTTGGCAAGTAAAGTGGCTTTCTGGAGTGGGTATGTGTTTTGATCCGGTGGATCCAATGTGAGAAGTGTGTCCCTCCCCAATGGCGGCACATAACCCCACATAGCTACCCCCCATTGCCCTTCAGGAACCTCATGAGCCCTTAGTGCAACTTCATAAGCAGCTAACCATTTATCTATGTCATCTCCCACCACAAAACTGGGCACCACATTTTTGGGTATACGAACCTTCTTTTCTCCAGCAGGTCCTGTCTGTATGCTGCCACCATTATTGCTGGATTCAGACTGTCTTGCCTTGATCTCCAGCTCCTTGAGACTCAGTTCATGAGCCAACAATAGTTTCTTTTCAGCCAACGCTCTTTCAGCTTCCACTTGTTTGGCTGTTCTTTCAGCTTCAATCTGTTTGGCTGCTCTTTCAGCCTCAGCTTGTTTGGCTTCTCTTTCTGCCCTCTTCTCCTCCTGTTGTGCCTCAATTTTCAGTTTCGCCATTTGCAATTGGAACTCCCTTTCTTCTCTCCTTTCCTCTGCGGTCAGGCTTTGCATGGAGACACTGCTCCCTGGTCTGGAAGGGTGCACAATTGCAGTGGTAACACCATCCATAGATAGTGGAAATCCTTCTGAGGGGCCATTTTCTGGCTCCTCTTCCTCATCATCCTCTAAATGGGCTTCTGCCCAGGCCCTCAGCGCCACTTGAAAGTCCTCCTTTCTGGAGGCCCCTTGGGTGGGTACCCTTAATGCCCTGCAGAATCCTCTTAGTTGTTTGACCGTGTATGTATCCAACTGGACTAGGTCAAAGTCCCCTGTCTGAGACCCAGTCAGAGACATGTTGAGTGAGGATTTAGTTTTTGAAAATTGTCAGGAAAAAACGGATTTTCAAAAAGAGATAAAAACCAAGTTGACCTTCAACTGTGGGTATGTAGTGAAATACTTAGCTACTGTATGTCACTGCACAAATACAAGTCCTATCCTCACCGCTGATCACCAATGTTAGAAATGGGGTTTTTGGTTGGCAGTCAGGTTACTTCCTGTCCAAGCAAAAGCCCTCACTCTAGTCAGGGTAAGTCACACACTATCCAAGATTATCCTGTGCCCACCCTCTGGTAGCTTGGCACGAGCAGTCAGGCTTAACTTAGAAGGCAATGTGTAAAGTATTTGTGCAATAAATCATACAATACCACCATATAGCACCACAAAAATACACCACACAGTGTTTAGAAAAATATATAATATTTATCAGGATAATTGTAGGTCAAAAAGAATAAAGTTGCAATGGAAAATTGTAGAAATATCACAGGGAAGTGATATAGAGTGTCTTAAGTCTTTAGAATGCAATACAGTGTCTTTCAAGCACAAAGTACCTGGTTTCTGGTGGAAAATCTCCTCAGAGGGCCACAGGAGAAGAGATGCGTGGAAAAAGGGGTGTGTGCGTCGATTTCTCCTCAGCACACACAGACTTGCGTCGGTCTTTTCCACGCGGGGAAGTCGGGCGTCGTTTTCCGGCGCGCAGACAGTCTCTTTTTGTGGATCGCGGGGATTACCAGATGTCCCGGGTCTGTGCGTGGATTCTCCTGCTTGTTTTCCGGCTGCGCGTCGTTCTGCGGGGCTGCGCGTCGAAGTTTCGATCTCACGGTAGGCGTCGCGTCGATTTCTCCTTGGAAGTCGGGCGGCGTTGTCCTTGCGAGGCCGTGCGTCGAAAGTTTGGTCTCACGGCAGGCGTCGCGTTGATTTCTCCTTGGAAGTCGGGCGGCGTTGTCCTTGCGAGGCCGTGCGTCAAAGTTTCGCACTCACGGTGGGCGTCGCGTCGATTTCTCCTGGAAAGTCGAGCGGCTTTGTCCTTGCGAGGTTGTGCGTCGAAGTCTCGATCGCCCCGAGGGCGTCGCGTCGATCAGCGTCGGTGTGCGGCGTTTTTCTCGCCGCGAAACAAGCTGTGCGTCGAAAGTTTCGGCGCACGGAGCGTCCAAGTGAAAGGAAGAAGTCTTTTTGGTCCTGAGACTTCAAGGAACAGGAGGCAAGCTCTATCCAAGCCCTTGGAGAGCACTTTCACAGCCAGACAAGAGTTCAGCAAGGCAGCAGGGCAACAGCAAGACAGCAGTCCTTTGTAGAAAGCAGACAGGTGAGTCCTTTGAGCAGCCAGGCAGTTCTTCTTGGCAGGATGTAGTTTCTGGTTCCGGTTTCTTCTCCAGCAAGTGTCTGATGAGGTAGGGCAGAGGCCCTGTTTTATACCCAAATGTGCCTTTGAAGTGGGGGAGACTTCAAAGAGTGGCTAAGAAGTGCACCAGGTCCCCTTTCAGTTCAATCCTGTCTGCCAGGGTCCCAGTAGGGGGTGTGGCAGTCCTTTGTGTGAGGGCAGGCCCTCCACCCTCCCAGCCCAGGAAGACCCATTCAAAATGCAGATGTATGCAAGTGAGGCTGAGTACCCTGTGTTTGGGGTGTGTCTGAGTGAATGCACAAGGAGCTGTCAACTAAACCTAGCCAGACGTGGATTGTAAGGCACAGAAGGATTTAAGTGCAAAGAAATGCTCACTTTCTAAAAGTGGCATTTCTAGAATAGTAATATTAAATCCGACTTCACCAGTCAGTAGGATTTTGTATTACCATTCTGGCCATACTAAATATGACCTCCCTGCTCCTTTCAGATCAGCAGCTGCCACTTCAACAGTGTATGAGGGCAGCCCCAATGTTAGCCTATGAAGGGAGCAGGTCTCCCAGTAGTGCAAAAACGAATTTAGGAGTTTTACACTACCAGGACATATAACTACACAGGTACATGTCCTGTCTTTTACCTACACAGCACCCTGCTCTAGGGGATACCCAGGGCACACATTAAGGGTGACTTATATGCAGAAAAAGGGGAGTTCTAGGCTTGGCAAGTACTTTTAAATGCCAAGTCGAGGTGGCAGTGAAACTGCACACACAGGCCTAGCAATGGTAGGCCTGGGACAAGGAAAAGGGGCTACTTAAGTGGGTGGCACAATCCGTGCTGCGGGTCCACTAGTAGCATTTAATCTATATGCCCTAGGCACCTGGAGTGCACATGACTGGGGACTTATAAGTAGATTAAATAGTTCAATCAGGTATGATCCAAAGTTACCATGTTTACAGAGAGAGAGCATATACACTTTATCACTGGTTAGCAGTGGTAAAGTGCGCAGAGTCTAAAAACCAGCAAAAACAGTATCCAAAAACGAGGAGGGAGGCAGGCAAAAAGTTAGGGGTGACTACCCTAAGGCTGTCAGGTCTAACACTCTGGATCAAAGGAAATTCAAGGAGAAGCTTGATGCTTGAGGAAGACCTGCGACTCTTCTTGTTGCTTTGCTGTGCTGGACTGCTGCTGCTGCTTCTGCATTAAGAGAGAAAGATCTGGACTTTGCGTTCTGAAATCCTACTTGTGAAGTTTCTCCAAGGACTTGAACTGAGCTTTCCCCCTATTCTAAAGACTCAGAGCCATCAAATACTTAATTTGCCAGCACCTAGGCTCTCTTGCTCAGACCCCCTACTCTGCCAAGTGATGCCACATCCAGTCCCTGGGCCCTTGAAAGAAGAAACTGGTGAACCCACGGTGAAAATCCAAACACTGGAGCCACGCGGCAGAAAAATCAGTGCGGCGCCTGCACTGTGGCAGAAGAATTTACAGCACCGGTGAAATCGAAGCATCACCAGCTCAGCATGGATTCATCACTGCCATGCATCTGGATTTTCCAAGCATCGTCCCTGAGCATCAAAATCTTCAACATCACAGCACAACATGATGCTGCTTGTCCAGAAACCAACGCATCGCTTACCCTGCCGAGAAAGAATTGACACATGGCCTCACTTGTGAGTAAGGAGTCAATGAATTGTTTGCATTTCTGATGCACGCTCGCCTGTGTGGCTTTATTTTTTATGCATACCAGGTACTTTGTGCTAAAACAACCCATCCATTGATTTCTATGGATTAAGACTCTCTTTACTTTAAAAATTCATATCTTTGCTTGTGTATATTGGCTTTTTGCAATTGGTTTTGTTCTTGTTTGATTTAGATAAATATTGGCTATTCTTTTAAACTGTATAGTGTTCTTTTGTGGTGTTTTCATCATTGTGTTATATTGAGTGCTGGTACACATACTTTACACATTGCCTCTAAGATAAGCCTGACTGCTTGTGCCAAGCTACCAAGGGGTAGTGCAGGGGATATCCGAACTGTGTATCTCCCTTACCCTGTCTAGAGTGTGGCTCCCTGCTTAAACAGAGTGTAAACTGACTGCCAACTAGAGACCCTATTTCTAACACATGGTTACAATTGTGTCGCTTTACTCCTCAGCCAGATACAGTGTCTCTAGTGCAAAGGTGTCATGACAATGGCACTGAGGCACAGAGACACACATATATCAATGTTAGATCAGCCCTCAGTTTTACAGGAACAGTGTTGCAACAATGCTGATGAGCAATAGACAGTGATACGGGTACACCAATATCAGATGAAACCACACTCACACTCATGAACATCTGTGCAGCACTGTCTAATCAGCCTTCAGTCACAGACACTGACACAGAGACAGCAATGTTTTGTCAGCCCTCAGTCACCTTTAATGACACAGGTACAACACTGGCAGAGCTGCACGCTGTCTCCCACACTGACACTGGGGCACTGGTGTCAGATCAGCATTTGGTCACACAGAGCAATGCCGGTGCAATCGTGTTAGACGAACCCTCATTCACAAGCAGCTACATTAGAGCATCTAGAAACGTCAGAGCAACGCCTGCTTTGAGCAGCGTCAGGATTGGCCGCAGGGCAGGCTGGGAGCCTGTGTCTGCGTGAGGCCAGCCAGCAGGGAAGAGGAGCACGGCGCGGGACTGCGTGGAAAAGGTAAGTGGTGTTTTTTTTTTATTTCATTTATTTTAAAGTTTATTACCCAGACACCCCTAGTCCTCCCCGGTGCGCTGGCCCGTCCCTTCCACAACCTGCGAGCCGATGCTGTGTGTTGCATAAAATCTTGATAAACCTGGTCCTGTGTTTTGTACAGCAATGACAGATCAGCCATCTTTTACACGGAATGATACTGTTACATTGCTTTCAGATCTGCTCTCGGTCAGACACAATAACGAGGGGCAAAGGTGACAGATCAGCCCTCAGTGAGACACAGGGCCGTCGGTTAGACACACAGACACCTGTCTTCGGTCAGGCACGGGACTCTCGGCCAGACTGAGACACTGGCAAAGTGTCAGGTCAGCCCTCATTCAGACATATCGACAGTGGGGCAGCGGTTTCAGATCAGTCCTTGGTCACACTCAGTCAGAACCAGAGACACCGAGGCAGCTGTGTCATATCTGCCTTCGGTCAAGCACAGAGACATGAAACAGGGGTGTCAGCCTTCGGTCAGACACAGTGACACCAAGGCAGGCATACCAGGAAACCAGTCACAGTGACACCCGTACTGCAATGTCAGATCATTCCTTAGTCCGGCACAGAAAAGTGCGCAGAAATGTTAGCCTTAGTCATGCGCAGTGATATTGTCACAGTGGTTTCAGATCAGCCTTCAGTGAAACACAGTGACACGGAGGCAACCACGTGCGACAAACAAGCGCTGACACACACTATGGGACCCGTGCAGTAATGTCAGATCAAACCTCAGTTACTCGGAGTGACACCGAGGAAGCAGTGAGTGGTCAGCCCTCAGTCAGAGACAGTGACACCAGGGAAGCCCAAAGACATATCCTTGGCCTGTTCCGTTGGTACTACGGTGACCATTCACACCAAAGTGAGATACAGTGCCACTGGTGCACAAGTGACACGAGGCCACCCTTGAGTCACAAGCACTGACCTAGGGGCAGCAGTGTCTGATCTGCCTGAAGTCACACAGAATGACACCGGGGTAGCCCAGAGTTACACACAGTGACTGTTTCAGTATTAGTAAACAGGTGACCTGAAATCAGCCGTGGGTCGCAAGCTGTCGCACTGGTTAGTGTCTGATTAGTGTCTGATCTGCCGCGAGTCACACACTAACAAGAGGGAGCCCAGAGCTGCACACAATGACATTGTTCCAGGGGTGTAGATTCACCACACAGTCGGAAACAGTGTGGCATTAGAGAACAGGTGGCACGACACCAGCCCTGGGTCAACAAGCTGTCGTAAAGACAACAGTGTGATCTTCCATGAGTCTCATACACTGACATTAGTGCATTGGTGTCAGCAGCTCGAGCCCTCAATCACCGAACGCCTGAAAGGTTTTACTTAAATATTCTGTCCAGGTTCCCAGCTTCGCCGAGCGGACAGAGCCGAGCACAGCCCTGGACGCCGTCCAACTCTCTCTAAATGTTTCATTTCTCTAAATTGTTAAATTAGGGAAATGTTCTCCACCAGCAATATTTTTCCCATTAATGTGGGGAGAATGTTAATGACGATGGGTTTATGTGCGCTGCCTCCCAACGAGATGGTTGGTGTGTGCGTCTGGGCTCCGGCCCCAGCTTGGCACACAGGGGCTGCACCGCTCGCATCCTGGGCGCCATCAGCCGTAATGGAGGTACGAATGCGCATCTTTGATCTTCCTGGAGCCCCCAGTCTGCTCATCAGCATCCTCCTCTCTCTTATTGCCTGGATAAGCTGTCCGGCCTCTTGGCATCAGTAAACCGCGGTGGTGGAACTGGTAGGGGAGGTGTGAAGGAAGGTGGGCGGAAGAAGGAGGGAAAGTACTTCATGTGAATGGTAGCTGAGGGAGTAGGTGGTCCATCCCTAATAATAGTCCCATTTTGATTTATAATATAGTAAGGGACCGGTGTTTTTACCTACAAAAAATATTCTCAAAGGATCCCAGTCCCGATATTAAATTGTAAACAATAAGTAAGAGGGCCCAATATATACCCTAGGAGTAGCTTGCACCATCCACTGTTGCTGCCAGCCCTGGGAAATGCCAGTACTGATGCTACTTGCTAACCATCACACTGCGACATAGGTGACAATATGCAGTGTTCCACATCACCCATACCAGTGCGAAAGGCCTGGGCGATATAGTATTATTATTTTCTAAATACATATTTCATTGTTAAACTTTCTACGAATGTTCCCTGTTTAAAACAAGACAGACAGGGCCATCATGTGGTGTGATATCGTAAAAGTGTGCTCCTGTTCATTAACAAGTGCAGATGCCGAGCCCCGGCAAACACCGGCACAAACTAAGCACTACTTTCATGTGAATTAGGTTTACTAGAAAGGGATTAAAGGATGTTTTATTTTCTGGATTTTACGAAGGCGATGCAGGGTCATTTCGTAGGCTGAGATGTTTTTTGTCTGTGGGAGCAATAGTTGAGAAGGCTGCAATCTCACACCTTCATCACACTGAGTCTCTCTTTTCCTCAAGTCCAGACCTTACTTTATGAGGCAGAGTTTTGTTCCGGAAATAGGCAACTTTAAAGCCATTTACAATCACCAAAACATGTCCTCTCTTTGCTATGCATTTAGAAGAAACTTCACTCACCGGAAGCCTTATTTGTAATACCCAAGCCGTACAGAAATGGGGAAAGAGTGACAACATGAGCGAAGGGCAATGAGACTAAGGGCCAGATTTAGATGTCAGTGGAGGTGATGGATTTCCCGTACGCTGTATTGTAATCCCTATAGGATATAGTGGGATTATACAATGGCAGGCAGGATATCTGTCACATTTGTGATGTAGTATTCCCCTCCGCCAACATCTAAATCAGCTCCTAGGTCTGTAACTGAGCATGTCTCAAACGACCAATAAGTAATTACAGCATCACCACTTTGTCCTTCATCCATGCCAGTCATAACATACTGAGGATTTTCTAAGCTGTGCCAAATCTTTGACTAATAGTGACATTCGTCCAAAATTCATGCACAGCACAACCCTGATGCCAGTTCTATTTTCAGTACACCACTGTAGAAGGTGAACAACTTAACCATTTAATTAGTGACCACAGAATACACACTGAAAGTCCACATTTTTATATCATAAATCTGTCTATCCCCAGGACAGGAGGGTGATGTTTTCACCAGGTGAGAATGCAGAGAAGAATACACAAGAAAAGCTCAGCCAACATAAAGGGCCTGATATGGAGTTTGGCTGACAGGTTACTCCATCACAAATGTGGCGGATTGCCTGTCCGCCATTTTATGATTCCCATAAGAGATAATGGGATGGAATATGGAGGACAAGATCTCTGTGATGTGTGTGATGGAGTAACCCCCATCTGCCAAACTCTAAACCAGGCCCATAGTCATCCAATTTCCAGGAATCACAATGAACTCTTCTCCTGGACAAGGATTGAAGGTCTGTGAATGAATGGCACATCTTTTTTCGGTCTAATTACTATATCGTGTTATACTTGTCAAGTTTGCAGCAATCTTAAATTAAAAAAAATGTATTTGTGCTTCTCTCCTGGCTGCCAACCAGGGCTTAACACTAAATTGCTTAAAGCCGAGTCAATTAAGGTATTTTATTGAATAAGGCAACTTTATATCTTAAAGAGTTTGGCAAGTACACAAAAGAAAACAAGCCAGTGCAAACATGTTTTGGCCCTCTAAATGAAGTGACATTTTGGTGCTGTCCTTCATGGAGGATTGAACACATTGTTGGGGGTTTCTAGTGGCACTTCAAGACTATGTTGCTTCTTCCAGAACAGAACAACGTTCTAGTGCAAACGTATCCTATCCTATTCCAACTTTTGCCTAAGGTTTTTGTGTGGGACGGCTGCCTACTCAGCTTCCAGAATGTCACTTTATAGCATTTCTAGGCATGTTCTTTTCTGGCCTTCAGTTCAGTCACCTTGTATTATATAAATGACAACCATTTATGTCCTCCGTAATTTATTTAGCATCACTAAATTGAGATCATAATTAATGGTTCTACTTCATCTCTTCACAGCTTTGGACAAAGCGGGCCATGAAGTACCTCTGTGCCTTTTGATTCACCTGATTGAGTTTAGCAATAAGAACTTCATTCCAGTATGAAAACCAATATTTTGTCAATATATGTCTGACTAAATATGTGGACTGACATTTTTCGCCTTTACCCGTTCGATTTAATATTGTAAATGAACTACCTGATCAGGGTACTCTATGGAATGCCTATACATGCACCAATTACTCTCCTTCTATATGAGAATTTCTTCTGTTAGAGATGTTGGGTCACTGAAGATGGTTTTCACAGCTGGTGGTGGGATATTTACTCAGATTGCCCCCAGTTCTCAATGGAGAGCAGCCTAGCTCTGAAATGAACCATCAGCACTTTAAAATGATATGTCTAGAGACAACTTTGCAGCCATACAGCCTTTCGTCCTAAACACTTATACGCTTTCTTGTATTAAACTCTACATCAAACAGCCATTTGATACCAGGAGTGATGGCCTATAACTTTTGTAAATACTTTTATCATAATAGAAACCTCCACAATATTTGGTTATCACATTGATAACCACAGTGGGCCTTGGAATTTTTCGAAACCTGTGTTCTCACACAGCCGATGGAGAAGCTTAAGGGACTACCTTGTTCACACTCATCCACAGAAATCCTTTACCAGTATCAGACAGACAGTGGGCACACCCCGACAAGCAGTGCTTAATTTGAGCCTGTGGTTTCCAGTGCGGGGCACCAGCACCTATTTTTGAGGGCCAGCACTACGTTGTCTGCATCAGGCATTTACTGCAAGCAAAAGACACATATGGGAAAGGCAGAGGGAAAGAAAACCGAAAAGAAGTCACAAAGGAAGAAAGCAGAAAGCAGCAAGGGTAAGTTGAAGGGACAGGGAGTGACTGTAAATGGATAAAAGAGGCCAAATATGGCTTTTGGATTATGCTGCCTCTGTATTCTGTGCTCGCGCATTTAATTGCTGCAGCCACAAATTTCAAAGGAGAGCTTTGTGCGCCAGCACCTTTTTTATTTACAAATTAAACACTGCCCACAAGACATAGGTTACTATTTATGTGGGGGATGCAATGTATGCCACCTGACCAAGGCCACGGGGATGCAATGTATGCCACCTGACCAAGGCCACCAAAATGATTACCTTTAACAACAATACCCAATGAGAATTTAGGAACTTCACCAATTGTAACACACCAAGAGTAGTATACATGATTACTTTCCCTTGTAAGCTATATGACGTAGGGCTGAATGGCCACAAGGTAAAAGCAGGATTGGGGAACACCATAGCTACCTCAAATATTGTAGAGCTACAACAACAATATCTACCCATTACATCAAAAAGAAACATACAGTGTTTAATTATGATTGGATGATCCTGGACCATGTACATGAAATGGTCAACTTTGAGAAGAGACTCCTGGAAAAGGAACAGAGATGGGTCTTTAAATTGAACTCTCATAATACTGGGTTGAACAATAATATCCCGTGGGGCCATTTTGCAGTATAAGACATTCCAGTATAACTATCTCATAATGGAACTATTCAGTAATCACACCAATAACACATTAGCATAATAGACAGTTGTCTCCACTATTATCTTTTGTCTTTTATGATCTCAATGCTCACCCACCCTTTTTTTAGTTTCTGGAGCCAGTGTTTTTATTTTTATTTGAAAATAACACCACCAATAAATATCAATAACCTAAAAATGTGGACAATAACCTCAATTTTAAACGGAGTCAGTTTTTTTTTCCTCCATTTTCCACTACTCCACAATGATGCCAATTTATTTGTATAGCTTTTGCTTCAAGCAAAGCCTCAATTGGAGGCAGGAAGCTCTTGGAAGCACATGTGCTCCAGTAGGGCTCTCCCAGGATAGGAACAAACGGGCAGAACACAACAGCGGTTTGGAACCAGGAAATGGTTCCATCCGCTGCCATCATTTTGCAAGGGTGCACAGACCAATTTTCTGGCACCCTTGTGGTGATGCATATCACTCATTGCAAGTGCACCCGAGTCTCTCGGCACAGATAAAACATGATGAACAGGGACATCAAGTGAATTCGGAGCATGGTGTTGTTGCAGTAGATTATTAAGCTGAGAAGAGACCGTAGAGTAGTAAGTACAGCATAGTTTATACATCAGTATACAGGAGGACGTAGTGTTTCTCATTGGTAATGAGTTAGTAATGTCTGGCATACATGTATGGTTTTGTTAAACGTGTGTTGTCTTGAAGTGTGTAATCACAGGGCTATCACTATTTTAAATGTAAGTGCCCACTTGAAACCCTTCTAGATATACCTGCATTTAGTTTGCACGGGCTCTAATCAGCTTGAGGTGTTTTCCTTAAGAAAGTTGGCCCAGGGTCCCATACGTATTTAACATATGATGTGTCATAATATTGGGCCATTCGGTCCAGGCTGACCAATTTCTCTCATCGTATGTTACAGGTATAAAAGAACATTTCCCCAAGTAGGTGTTTATGTTTATTGAAGCATGCAGTGTGTGAAGTGGCTACACCCTGCAGTCATTGCACTACCTTAAACTAGGAGTGGAGTCAGGGAGTTAGATCCTTGGTCGTGAAGAATGCCGTGAGGAAGAGTGGCTTGAAACATGTAGACCTAGCAGAGAATGAGGGTCAATACAACTACATAGTCTTTTTGCATATCTTGCCATTTTTAATCATACCACCTGGAGGGGGGAATGAAACATAATTTTCCTACCTGGCAGGTATTTTAACTCACATATTACCAACCCCTCCAACTCCTATTCAACCATCATTTAGTATTTACCATTCAGTGCCCCAGTGTTTCCCACTGGTAGTAGCATGACCCATTCCAGAGCGGAACAGGAAGAACCCTATGATGAAGCATGCCACCAGGTGGTAACCCTGGTGGGTGAGGGTTACACAACGAAAAGGAGCTTGCTTTTCTCACCTGTAGGAGGTTAAGTGCAAAATGAGACGCAGGGCTCTCTTTTGTTCAGGATATAGATAAATAGGAGGATGGGCCTCTCTGTATATCCGTGGAGAAAAGAAAGTGCCACCAAGAAGAATTTGTATCCAACTCAATTTAATTACAAAACAGGGTTCGTCGGAAGGGAGCAATGCCAACTCGACAACCTCCAGCAACCGCCCCACAGCAACTGCCGCCCACAACGTTCTCCTTGCCTGACCATTTCATACCCAGATTCTACTGCCATTGTAGCTATCCAATATTCCGATCACCACACATCTTCCCCTCCAAAACAAAACAAAATAAAAAAACTGACTAACACAAAATTACTAATGTTATCTTACATAGCAATATACTAATTTGCAGTTTGCAAGAGCTACATTTCTTCATCTAACCAGTTTAATAATATTCGCATTACATCACTATTGCTCAACGTCTTATGACAAATTCTTGGAGATGCCCAGGTAATCTCTTTTCCCTTTGACTTTACCATCGGTGGTCGAAACACACTTGTTTGCATTATGACCAGAGTCAGCACATATATCAAAACGAATATCAGGACCCACAACTAGTTGCAATATGGAATCACTTCCCAGCAACTACCCCTCGATTTCATCGTCGTTTTCACTCATGTTGACTCTTTCACACAGACTCACATGCCGCAGATTACATATCTTACCATCCTCAAGTTTGACAGCTCCATCCAATACCTTCTCTATTTTAATAGGACTGGACCAACGGGCTGCCCCTTTTTCTATGACCCTGGGTTCCTCACAGGTACATACTGCACTGCAATGAGTTTAGGCATGGTTCACCTTCGGTTGCCTCTATTCAGCACATGACCTTCGTGTTTTAGCACCCATTCCCTAATTAGATCATCACTGTTGGTCAACCCCTGCTCCTGGTTTTTTATTCTTTAACCACCATGGAACTAACTTGGAAGACAATTTCCTTCCCCTTAATAACTCAAATGGGGTTTTCCCTGTCACCAAATGGGGATAATTCTATAAGATAGTAACATACTCGGAAGAACCTTCTTCAATGACTGGTTAGATTTCAGAGCCAACTGTTTAGCTTCCTTGACTACCCTATTGAACCTTTCGACTTGACCATTTCCCTCTGGATGATATAATGACACCTTTAGGTGATTTACACCATAATGTTTCAAGAACAATTTCATTTTACTAGATGTGAGCTGCACATGATTATCCATTACTAGAGTCCCAGGAATCCCTTCCCTGGACAACACATCCTCTAAAAAGTCGATGACCAAATCTGTGGTCACATTGCCAACCATATGAACTTCTGGCCACTTAGAATAATAGTCAATAAGGACAATGACATATGCCTCTCCGGATGGTAAGGTGGCGAAAGGCCCCATGAAATCAATTGCTACCTTCCACCAAGGTCCTTCTGGGAATTCGACCATCTGCAGAGGTACTACCATTGGCTTGACAGACATGTCACTTGCCCTGCATTCCCTCACCCAACGGTCCAACATGCTACCCACCCCTGGCCACCAAAAGCTTTCCTTCATTTTTCTTCTGCTACTTTCTTTACCACCATGCCCTTCATGTCCTAACCTGACAATATGTTCACATATGCCATAAGGAGGTACTATTTTATCGCCCCTCAAGACGATGTTATTGCACATGGATAACTCATCCTTGATCTTCCAAAATGTACTACATTTCCCTTGAAGCTGCCGCTCAGACGGCCACCCCTTCATAAAAAATTCTGTTACCTTTGCTAAGATTGCATCTGTTTGCATTTCCTGGAACCACTTTATCCTTGGAAAACTCTAATTCCATGCCATGACCTTCAATAAATACCACATCATCATACGTAAATGCCTTATCACACTCAATATCATCCACTTCCTCACAATTCTCCTACGTTAAAGGCAACTGTGATAATCCATCCGCCACCCGATTATCTTTTCCTGGCAAGTGCATAGTGGTACTTTTGTATTTTTGAGGAGAGTCTCGCTAATCAGGGGGAAAGATTTCTCCCTCCTCCAGGACTCAAGATATTTACCAATGGTTTGCGGTCCGTACATATCTTAAATTTGCTACCCCACACATACATTTAAAACAACGCACAGCCCAAGTTGCAGCTAATAATTCCCTTTCAATAACAGTAGTTCCTCTCTGCTTGTGTTAGAGTACGGGATGCATATGCAACCTCCCACTCATTCCCATTCCTTATTTGGTATAAGATAGCACCAATGCCATACCCACTAGCAAATGCAGAAATGATACCATTTGCATCTTCATCAAATGATCTTACTTATGATGCATTTACAATTTATTTTTTAAGTGCTGCAAATTCTTCATTATGTCTCTGTCCTTAACAGCACTCTAAGATTCTCGACCTTGGATGCATAATTTTCTTTGAAACATGCGTAAAATTCTGTGAACCCTAAGAAGGATACCAACTGTTCCTTGCTCTTGGGTTCTGGAGCATTGCAAATGGCTTTCACATGGCTAATTTTTGGAAGAATGCCATCCTCTGAAATTACGTGACCCAAATATTCCACATGTTGTTTCCCAAATTTCCATTTTTGTTCTTTCACAGTTAATCCATTGTCCATAAGTGCTTGTAGAACTTCCCTCAATATGCAATAGTGTTCCTTTTTATCCTTCCCAAATATCAATATGTCATCCCGAAAAACGTTTGCACCAGTTATATTTGATAATATTCTAGATAATTCCCTTTGGAGCACAGCGGATGCACTAGCTAAACCAAATTGCATCCTTTTGTACTGGAACAAACCTTCAGATGTTATGAGAGCTGTGCAGTGCTTAGAGGTCGGACCCAGCAGAATTTTATGATAAGTGCTAGCTAAATCAATTGTTGAGAACATTTTAGCATCACCAATTGACAACATTAATTCTTGCAAATTTGGTAACAGGAAGGCATCTACCCAAATAGCATTGTTTAAAGAACGTAAGTCCACACAAAGTCTTAGATTGCCATTGGATTTCAAGGAAATTACAATTGGAGATACCCAATCAGAACTTTGAATTGGTTCTATAATGTCCCTTTCACACAAATCACACAAAATTTCTTTTAGTTTCCCTCTGTAATTCACCGGAACATTTCTTAACTTTTGCCTCACCAGTATAGCATTCTCTTTTAAGATTATGTTATGTTTAAATTTCTTCAAGGTTCCTAACTCACTGCTAAAAACATTCAGAAATTCTTCCCTTTAGACAGAATATGTATCATTTGTACTTTTAATAATACCCTCCCCCACTGCATACATGGGTGGGTCAGCTTTAGGGTAAACTCTCACTCTGAGTTCAGTCATGTGTGGACAACCTAAAATATAGCTCCTTTTTCTGCTATAAGCACATTTCCTAAACATATTTTTCTGGCAAATCCAATTTCAGCTTGCGCAGACCCCACTATAGAAATGTTATGACCAGAATAACTACATGGGCTTGAATTAGTATTCTCTAACAATCTACCAGGCCATGGTTTATCAAACAACCTTCTCCCCATTATGGTGTACCACGCACAAGAGTCCATCATAGCTTCGACCTGTATTCCATCTTAATGTACACTTAGGCAATTGGACATTCTCCGCTTTGCTGTTCTCACTCTGCACACTTAATGCCACATCACGCATTCCATACTCAAGCTCCTCATCATTAGGATCCTCCACCATACAATTTCCTTTCTTTTCCACACTTTTCCACACACATGAAAAATGTATTTTCTTCTTACACACATTGCATGTCTTTACAATGGCTGGGCACAATTTAGAATTAGCTAAATGTGTATAAGCTCTGCATCAAGAACACAGTAGCCCTCTAGTTTTACCAACTGCAAGATTCTTTTTTTTCTTACCACTCTTCTCACTCCCTACAGCACATATAGTACCATTGCCTTTATTTTCATTCCTCACTGCCTGTATAGATCTCTCAGTAATCTCAATACCTCTTGCCACTTCTATCACATTTTTTAAAGTTCATTCACTGGAAGACCATAGTTTCTCTTGATTTTTTTTATCTAGTTCTCATCAATAGCTGGTCCCTTAATACTTGGTCATATGTCATGTTTTCAAACGCACAAGTTACAGCAAGTCCCCTCAACACTGCCATTTACTGGTCAATTGATTGATCTTTCTTTTTGCTCTCTTGAGTAAAACGTATATCTTTCCATGACTACATTAATTTTCCTACCATACCTTTCTTATAACTGTTTGAGAGCACATTTAAACACACCTTCCTCATCAACGTTGTCCAGCCTCGGCAGATTTTTAAATTCTCTAAGACCTATTGCACCTAGTCTGTGCTTTAGTAAGGACAAATTTATTTTCGGTGTACATTCCCCATCCTCTAATACTTCCACATATGCCTCAAACAAATCCAACCACAATTCCAATGGGACAGGTGGGTCTCCATGCTCAACTAGGAAAAAAGGTAGTGGTTGAATGCTAGACATATCTATCCCACTATAAGAAGTAAATCAGTAAAAAGTCATGTGTAGCCACAATTTCCATTGCCCCAAGAATGTGCTTGTGGCCAGTGCGTGTCACCCCTCAAAATAATTATTTTCCGGGTTTTGAGTCAAAGTAAATGGTTGTACTGATTGCCGTACAACCCAACTGACGATTGCTGATCCTTCAGTAATTAAAGTTGTGCGTGTCACCGAACGCGCAGGAGAGAAGAGAAAATCAGAGGTAAAATCCTTATCGATTTCCAGACAACTAAAGCTGTAAAAAGGAATCCTCTTAAACAACAAAGATGGCCACAAAGATGTAATCTTACATTCTGTCCGTAGGCATTGGTGCTTGTTTTTACCCAGAATGCACTTCACTCTACACATCAGTAAGGTCTCATGCACAGTCAATAAATGCTCGCGCACAGCTCCACGCACAAGTTTATCATACCTGCACTTCCAAAACGTACTCCTTGAACAAGTATGAACACTACCATGGCAAACCGTCTCCTCCGATCCTTCCTCTCCTTCCGGGAAATGTTTTTGTTCATGAAGTTTGCCAGCAGTATCCAAACGAGAAGTAGACCCAGAGTTCTGTGACTTTAAAGTGACGTTGCTCCTCCCCCGCTCGTCGCCATTGTGGAGAAAAGAACGTGCCACCAAGATGAATTTGTTTCCAACTCAATTTAATAAAAAAATACAAGGTTCGTCGTAAGAGAGCAACGCCAACTCAATATACTCCAGTAACCGCCCTGCAGCAACTGCCGCCCACAACATTCTCCTTGCCCGACTATGTCATCACCACATTCTACTCCCATTGTAGCTATCCAACATTCCGATCACCGCAGTATCCCCCATTATCCCCTCTTTTTTGATACTCTTTATCCCACAAGTCTATTGTGTTTTACTGTTTAATGATTTAAGTTATTCGTTTTGAGATGCTCATATTCTCTCTAGAACTCGAAGAAGCAGTGCATGTGGGTGTGTTTATAAAAGCAGAGGAGCACTTTAAATAATAAATTTTACTATGATGCTAGAGCTCACTGATCACAGGGTGGGCATGGGCAGTCAGCAAATGTCTTTTTTCCAGATGGTAGCACTGCCGATGTCCTAGGCCTTGTTCTATATTAACCTGGCTGTTCCAAAACACCTGCCTTGTAAGGTTATTTGAGCTTTATTGACCTTTGAAAACTATCAAGGTTTGACATTCAAGATCAGGTTTCCAAGTCCCATTATTCCCACACTTTCATTTTCTCTGCTGGCCTGAAGCTGTAAAGGCTTCCTAAATTAACCCTGTGTTTAGAGGTGAATGTCAGTGAATGAAAAATACACCCTCACTGTTGATGCATGTAGCCTGTCATTAATGTTGCATTTATGAGGCTGCTTTTTCCGGGAAATATAGGAAAATTATATTATGAATCTGGCTGGGCAACGAACTACACATTTTGACTGCAATCTGAATAGTGGGAGAGCAATGAAACATCTTTGTTTTGCATCCTAGGCTGTAAATTTGTTAATTTACTATGGACCCACAGTCTTTATTAAATGTGTTATTTATACACTGCACAGTGTATTTGCTGTTCTGTATGGCTTCTTGTCAGAATCTCTGTTTGTCGCAATGTCAAATGTGCGAAAGGGTGTGGTCCTCTTTTTGATCTCTGTTTCTGGTACTTGGAGTCCTGTGTTTGAAATCTGAAAGATAAAAAAGGCAGATGTCAGAATGAAAATAATAAAACCAGAACTAGAAAAAGCTACTTTCCGCATGTGTGACACCATTCCAATTTTCGCTTTTTAGTCAATATAATTTAGCATACTGGCACTTTCAAGTTTACACTTTCAGTGTGATCAGCGAAATACAAGCATCATCATACAAGAGATGTTGCATAACAACAGAGGTTGCACATTACACGGTAATGGCATTTATGCCGTAATCTACCAATTTGTGGGATGTATTGCATCTATGTCAATCTCATACACAAATATTGCCAGAATTGCTTTTTTAACTTTTTTGACTGTCTGTGGCTTGACAGTGAAGTTATAACCAGACGTTATGCAAATAACAGGAAAACATACTATTGAGAGAGAGACTGAGGCTCCACTCACATGTTGACTACCTTGAGTACAGAATGTGATTGGTAAGAAGTAGTGTGCTTCCACTGAAAAGGGCTCTAATTTTGTAATTTTAGTCTTGTGGAAAGCTTATGCTCCATACAGCAGGACTGAGTTGAGTTAGCTATGTTGACAAACGAACATTCGTGGCTAAAGATTTGATCTGTGTATTTGAAAGGTTATGAGCAATACAGTAAGCTTGGAATATTTATTGTGAAAAGATTGTGTTGACGACAATAGGCATTTACATGTGGATTGTTATTATCCTGTGTTAAAGTCTGTAGACAGATATTGTGTTAGATGTCATCTCATAGCAGGCACTCTTTATTAGGCAAAAATCCTCTCCTCACGAAGCCACCAGCAAACCCAAATCAACTGAGCGACTTCCGACCCATCTCCCTGCTTTCCTATGTGGTCAAGGTTATTGAGAAGGCCATTAACAAGCAACTCACAACCCACCTTGAACTACGCCATTTTCTAGACAATATTCAATCAGGATTCAGAAACAGCCAGCACTCATCGCGGCTTCCATCCCGCTCAAACTCTCTGCAGCCTTTGGCACTGTCTCCATAACACCCTCATCAGAAGACTGCACAAGATTGGCATACAAGGAGCTGCTCTCAAATAGATCTGTTCCTTCCTCACAGGAATAACCCAAAGGGTCACTCTTCCACCCCTCACAACAGAGATGAAGAAATTGATATGCAGAGTCCCACGGGAATCATCATTAAGCCTCACTCTTTTCAACATATACATGACACTGCTAGCCAACATCATCCTATCACAAGAGATCACAGTAATTTCCTAATCCGATGACACCCCAACTCATCTACTCCCTGACGGTCAAAACAACCACCGCTAGAACCACCTTCCCCAATTGCATAACCATCGTAGCAGACTGGATGCGAACCAACTGCCTGCAGCTCAACTCCGACAAGACAGAAGTACTAGTCTTCGGCAACAAGACCTTCCCATGGAATTCCAACCGGTGGACGTCAGAGCTAGGACCAACACCCACACCCACAGACCATACAAGACATCTGGGGTTTATCCTAGATGACAATCTCAACATGACAGCTCAAGCCAACTTAGTGTGCACCTTCTGCTTCCACATCCTAACCATGCTGCAAAAAATCTTTAAATCGTTGCCTCAGAACATCAGACGTACCATCATGCAAGCACTCATCACCAGCAGGCTCAGCTACAGCAATACTTTTTATGCGGGGAAACTCCAAACAACTCCTACCCAGATTCCAGACCATCCAGAATACCGCTGCAAGACTCATACTTGACCTTCCACGCAACACCCAACATCAAACAGCACCTCAGGAAGCTTCATTGGCTCCCCATTCACAAGTGCAGGCAATTCAATCTTCTCATGCACACGTGCAAAGCCCTACAAAACACAGGACCAGAAAACCTGGACAGCCACATGCAGTTTCACCAATTCAGCAGACAACTATTCTCAGCTTCAATTGCACACATTCCTCGCATCCGCAAAACTGGAGGTCGCTCATTCTCCTACATCACACCCAAGACATGGGACGACCTCCCACAACACATCGGAGCCTCATCCTCACTTCTTGAGTTCCGCAAGAAGCTGAAGACCTGGCTCTTTGTATAAGCACCTTGGGTACCAAAAACCTACACACCTGGTCAAGTGCCTGGATCTCAGGTGATTAATGTGCTATACCAATCAATATAACATAACAAGTGTTGGACAGCTCTCTCAGAAACCTTTGGGGATAGAAGATTTGTTATTGTTATTATATATTGTTGCATCATCTCTGGATTTGTACATCTTTGCAATTTAATGGCTATATGCTTGATGTCTGCCTTGTGGGAAAGCCGAAGTGCAATACAGTCGACTTGAGTTGGTTAGGGTGACATCCTATCATAAAGGCTAGAGGCATGATTAATTCATTCAGAAAAGTTACTTCAGATCTGCGTTCTAGGTCTGGCGCATTTATTAAATACAGTAGATCTGATGTATTTGTCATACAAAACATATGTGAAAGCCAATACGCATTTACAAGTGAATTGTTATTACATTGTATTAACACCCATAGACAGGTATCATGTTTAAATGGAATCTCACATCTAGTAGGCAAGGGTTTTGGTGTCAGTTACCCTCTCTGACAAACCCCGGGGGTATAAGATATACAATTTGTAATCCTTGCTAGGCTTTGTCAAAAGTGGTTGTATATTACTTTGCCAACTTTAATTTTGTGCATATGTGCAATTTTATGATTGACTGGTGGATTCCATGTCAGAACCTTTATCATCAATTTAGTAGGCAATAGTTGCTTATGGTGACAATTAGGTAGGCTAATAGCCTGATTAGTTCATTAGCAAATGCTTTGTCTTATTTTATAGGTTTGATCTAATTTTTATTAAACGCTGTGACAAAGTCAGCAGGCCTGACTTTTTTATTGTGAATAGCGTACACTAAAGCCAAATAGGCCTTTGAAGGTGGATTGTTATTTGACTCTCTTAAAGTCAGCAGATAGATATGTAACATGGAGTCTTATAGATTTCTGTAAAGGGCAATGGTTTTCGCATTGGATATCCTGTTCGACTAAACCGGAGGTAGGAGATATACATGTTGACAATCACTGTTAGCATCTTTTTGATTAGGTAGTATTTTTTTTGCAAACTCTAATTTGTACCTATTTGCAATGTGATGACTGAGTGGTGACTGCTTATTATTAAAAGGAATGACAATACAGGAGGCTTGAAATATGTATTGTGAAAACCATATATTAAGACCAATCGGCGTTTAAAGGTAGGTTGTTATAACACTGTATTACAGGCTGTAGAGAGAGACTTCTTTATATGGAAGCTCACAGGTCACTGTAGTAGGGAAGGGCTTCAATGTTGGTCATTCCCTCCAACGAGCCATGGCATTGAAGATTGGCAGCATGCTAATTATTGCCAGTGCCTCCTGGGAGGAGTTGCATATTGTTTTGCCGGCTCTGATTTTGAAATTATATGACAGCATGCCTGATGGCTGCCTCGTTGGAAAGATTAATCTCAATAATGTTGTTGTTAGTTGGTTATGTTGACAAGCCAGTGATAATGTAAATACTGATGAAGTATGTACTGTTTCATTGGGACAAGTTATGGCAGATGCCATTGTCTAATCTATTTACATGAAAAAATATGACAAAGGCATTAGGCCTGACATATTTATTGTAAAAACTAGTAAACATTTAAACATGGATTGTAATTAGGTGTTGCAGCCTGTACACAACTAATATGTGAGATTGAAGATCAATTTACCATTGTAATCAAGTTTCGAATGCTCCTTCTGGTGAACTCTGAGTATGGAAAATTTGCACTGTAGTAATCCTAATTCTGCTTTCTAAAAAGAGGTAATATATTGTTTTACAAGCAGTAATGTTGTATATTTGCAGTTTTATGACTGTATGCCTTGTGGTTGCCTTGTGGAAACGTTTATGCTCAATATAGCAGGTCCAGTTGCTTATGGAGACAAGAATATTTTAAAGACTGTAGGTCTGATTAGTTCATCAGGAAAGGCAATGTCAGACACCATAGTTTTGATATGAAAAGTTATGACAAAAGCAGTAGTCCTTTATTATAAAAACATATGTTACATCCAGTAGGCATTGAAGGGTAAATTGTTATTACCTTTTGTTAATACTAGCAAGCAGGTATTTTGTTACATGGACTCTCATAAATGACCTTACTAGACAAAGGTCATGATGTTGGTTACCCTTTTGACAAATACTGAAGGTATATGATTTCCACTCTGATAATCCTGGTCAGGCCCGAACAATTTAGTTGTCTTACAGGTACTGTATTCAACAAGCCATAAAAATATAAATCTAAACTAATAATAATTTTTATACGCCCAAGAAGGAGCTATTAACTGGCCCTCGTCTCCCAATGGTCTTTCTAAAGCCATTCCCATTCTGCTTCTCACCATGACAGTATAGCGCAATCGATTAATCCACTTCAGTCACATAGGTCTGTGATCGCTAGCATTTAGCCTAACCACATGTGCACATCCTTCTGAAAGTTTGTGTTTTTATTTGTCAAGGATGGTGGGTCAGCCTTTAGTCTTCAATTTCTCCTTTATATGTCGTTTTTCTTTTCTTTAGATCTGTATAACAATGATACTCTATGGACAATACTCCTGTTGTATTTTAGTAGTGATTAGATTAAGCATTAGCAGAAGACATCTTGTATTTAGCAACTATTGTGAACATTTTGTGGAATCCATTTGTATTCATGGCAGCCATTTTCTCTGCCACATGCTGCCATGTGCTCGCCATGTGCTCTGTCCTACCTTCCTGTTAACTACTCTTGAAAATCTGTCTAGTGACAAGTTATATTTAGCATCTCCCACTTTGCACATGCCCAGTAAGGTCTGCAGCTGTTAGTAATTAGTAACCAACAGTAATGTGTCTACTAGTCCTTGAAAACTGTTAGCCCCTCCTACCTGTCGACTGTGCATTTCCATATGACCTTATATGTATATAAGTCTTGCTTCTATAATTGTACCACCTTCTTTTAGCCCCTGCGTGGGTATAAAAGGACCATGCTCTCTTAGTTCAGTGTGCTACTTCAAACATTTCCGAAGGGTGCTGTTTGAACTGTAGTACCACCTAATGAGGTTTAATAAACTTTGTCTTTTATTTCAGTTTCTGTGCCAACTTCTTCCTATATCGTCTGAGGACTTTGTGCAGAGAAGAGCCAACCCCTTGCACTAGTAGGCCTTGCTGAGGCTTACTTCGATAAATTGGCGCCCGAACAGGGACTCATCGGCGACTCGGACGCCTGACGGATTGGTTGCGATGAAGGATTGGGATCTCGCTGCGGACGATCAATGCCTGAGGAGACCCGAGTCTTGGAAACCACAGCACTTTTCCCTTCTTTCTGATTTGACCATCCAGGTGGCGCTGGTCCTCGACTGAGATCCTTTTTGTTCATTCGTCGTGCAGTGACCATTTGGATGATTTTAGAACTTGGCAGTTGGAAGCTGGACGCCCTGTGATTGGTAAGAGCCGTTTTGCCGCACTTGCTGTAGGTTTTGATGCCTTTGTTTCACCACTTACTGTGGCTCTCGTGTTTTGGGTGACTAGTCAATTTGTGTCCTTTGAATTGATATATAAATTGCAATTTATATAGGTAGGTAATGAGGAGAATTTTCTCCAATTTAATTTTGATTTGAATGGCTAGAGGTACTTTAAGTGCTACTTTGATTATAATACTGCATATTCTGCACAATTTTTTGCTTGCCTGTTTTTAGCGCACTTCGTAGGATGTGTTGCTTTTGTAATGGTACCAATTTGAGACTAGAAGAATCGCAACCGGCACCCCCAGAGGGGACGCCCATTAGAGATATGTATGTTAAACATGGTCTTTCTTCTATAATGTACAGCACATTATGGAATAAATACATTTATCCGGATCCTGAGTTACGTTGGCCTATGCATGGGTCATTTGATTTGCAAAAGATTGAGTATGTGGAACAATGTATGTGTAAGCGAAGGTCTAGGCAAGATATGTTTGACTGTGTACGAATGTGGGAGAAAGAAGTGCGTGGATGAGTGGAGCATGAGCAAGCCTTGCTTGAGAAAGAGCAGCGAAAGAATGTATATGTGAAAGCATTGGAAATGAGAAAGAAAGAAAGAAATGACATAAAGGAGATAGAAGAGAAAGAACGTAAATTACAGGTAACTGGCCAATTCACTGTTCGGCAACCTCTCTATCCTATCCTTAATAAACCGCACGATGATTTTTTGTTACTAGATCGCCCTCACCTCCGTATCTCGTTCCTTCTGCCCCTCATGAGTTAGCTGAGGTCTCCGGTTCAGAGCAACAGAAGATACGAGACAGTCGCTCTATGTTGCCTGCTGACCGTGCGTCTGAGCTTAGATCTATTGCTCGTAAAGCAATTCGTAGCGTTGTCTCTGCTTCTGAACTTTTAGACAACATGAAAGGGTGGATGGAAAAGGAGCAGCTATATTTTACTGAGGCATTTGGCACAGAAGGTATTGAACTATTTCGGAAATATTCTGATGAGTTAGAGCCCGATGATGTAGCAGCTGATCGTAAGCAAATGCGTGATGGTCTTTTTGTTTTCTCCCAGGTGGCTGATGCAATCAGGCGTTTGGTGAAATTATGTGTTGCGGCAGTCCGTTTGCAAGAGGAGAAAAGAGCCGTGGATGTAGTTGCACGGACATCTCAGACCGGCGGGGTGCAAGCTTCCATCTCCGGAACAGATAAGACTATGATATTTCACGCGAAACCAATGCCGGAGGCCGCACCTTTGTATGTTCCTCCTTAAGGATCGGGTACAAGTGATGATAAAACTTCTGTTGATGCTAAGGATTATTGTATTTATAATTGGGTGTATACTCCTTGGAATAGGGCAGATGTAATGGCACTTAAAACAGCATTACCTGACCTGCGGAAAAATCCAGCCGCCTTTTATTGGGAAGTTGAGGGAGCAATTAGTTCTTGTAGTATGACTTTGGCTGACATTGATTTATTTTTTGGATTGATATTACCGCCAGATATGTGGAGAACTGTTCGTCAAGTTGATGATCGTGTAGTTTTTGGGGCGTCATGGAAAGAATTAGAACAGATGGACGGGGATAGGGAACCTGTGAAAAAGCTGTATCAGTTGATTCTAGATCTTCCCTCAGCCATATTACTTAAGTTAAAAATGATTATTCCCCCTAAAAAGATAGATTGGACTGTTTTAGTGTCTTGTAAGCAAAAAGCAGATGAATCGGTCTCTGATTTCTTTACACGCTTTGAAGAAGCATTTCATGATTTTAGCGGCCAGTTATTGTCAGATGATACGGGCAGGCATTTGTTAGTCGATAAATATGTTGCAAATCTGTTACCAGGAATAGCTAGTCGTCTAAAAGCTAGTGAAAGTTCATGGACTACCTCTACTCCGGTTTCTCTTTTGACTATGGCTCAGTGTTATGAACGTCAGGAATTAGAAGCAAAAGGTAGTGAGGATAAAAAGATTAAAGAATTAAAGACAAAGGTTATGTTGGCTCAAGCTTATGGTCCGCCTTTTAGAGTTAGTGATAGAGGTGGACGTGGATCTTATGGTTCTTCTTACACTCGTTCGAATTTGTCTGTTGATCAGTGTGCATATTGTAAGAAATTTGGGCATTGGGCTGCCGATTGTCCAGCACTACGTGTTCAGCAGTGTTCACGTGGTCGGGGACAAATGAGAAATCGCTCAGGATATTCAGGGCCTAGAAGAAGCACAAATGATCATGCTAGGGTTGATGCTAATGTACGAGGGAAGGATGGGTTTAACACTTTTGAGAGACGGAACCAATACCAGATGTCTAACTATGTGCAGCCTGATTTCCAAGATTCTGCTTATGCATAGGATTGCCTAGGATGGGGTAAGGAATCAGTTGAAGTTCCAGTAGATCAGAGGGATCCCTATGTTACAGCACATGTTTTGCGTTCTACTGATCAGTTTCTTGTTGATACAGGAGCTACTCGTAGCGCCTTGTCTAAACAATTGGTTCCAAGGGCTCCCCTGTCTGGCTTAACCATTACATCGATAGGTTTCGATGGAACACCTTCCCCTAGCCCATTGTCACAACCACCTGCATTCCAAGTTGATAAATTTACTGCTCCGTGTCTGTTTTTGCTTTCTCTAAATACACCAGACAATATTGTGGGTCTTGATATGCTCAAGTATTTCAGGGCTACAATACAATGCTCTCCTGAAGGGGTGCGTGTTATTTTGAATTATAATCATCCTGTGATGGAAAGAGTTTGTCTTGTTAAAGAGGATATTGCATTAGTTTCACTCCCTAGTACTATGTGGGCTACTTCAGATACTGATGTGGGACAAATGATTATTCCACCGGTACATATTAGTGTCAAGGAGGGAGCTGTATTTCCACGTTTGCCTCAATACAAAATTTCACAGGAGGGCGAAGAAGCACTCACACGAATTGTGCATGATCTTATTGCAGTTGGAGTTGTTGAGAAAGTTCCGTATAATGTTTGTAACAGTCCGATTCTTCCTATTCTGAAAAAGGATACTGATACTAGGATTTACTGATTCATTATTGATTTACGAGAAGTGAATAAGATTGTGGTACCACAATATCCTGTGGTATCTGACATCACAACACTTCTTACTTTGGTTCCCTCGACAGGAACTACGTTCTCTGTGATAGATTTGAAGAATGCTTTCTTTTCGATCCCTATTCATCCTGACAGCCGATATTTGTTTGGTTTTACTTTGAATAAATGATCCTATAGATTTACCTGAGTTCCTCAAGGCTATCCTGAGAGTCCTAGTATTTATAGTCAAGCGTTAAAACAACAACTTGATTCTTTTGTTTTGCCTGAAGGTGTGGCTCTCTTACAATATGTCGATGATATTTTGTTGGCAGCTGATACCCCTGAGCAATGTGAAAAGTGCACTTTGTCCTTACTTTCTTTTCTTGCTTCACACCATCATAAAATGTCACGAAAGAAATTGCAATATTGTAGACCAAAGGTAACCTATTTAGGTCACCTTTTGTCTAAGGAGGGCTGTGCACTTACATCGAATCGTATTCAAGCAATTTTAGACACACCAGTACCCTCTACTCAGAAAGATGTTTGTACATTCCTTGGTCTTACTTCTTTTTGTAGGCAATTGATATTAGGGTTTTCACACATTGTCAAATCTTTGCTAGCACTTTTGACTAAAGATACTCCAATGCCCCTCCCATGGACAGATGAATGTGAGACTGCTTTCCGGCAGCTATGACAAGCCCTTTGTTCAGCACCAGTGTTAGGTACTCCAGATTACACGAAGCCTTTTGCACTTTACGTACATGAAAAAGATGGATGTGCATTGTCAGTTTTAGTACAGGCACATGGCGATAAGCAGCGTCCCTGTGCATATTTTTCAGCAGTACTTGATCTTGTCGCTCGAGCGTTGCCTGGGTGTTTTCGTTCAGTTGCGGCAACAGCTGTGTCAATACGTCAGAGTGAAGGGATAGTTTTGTCACATAAGCTGTTGGTGTTAGTACCCCATGCAGTTGATGCTCTTTTAAATCAACCAAAGACGCAACATTTAACGAGCGCTCACATGACAGGATATGAATTGACATTGCTGACTCCTCACATTACACTGAAGAGATGTGCAACACTAAATCCAGCCACTTTGTTGCCATATCCGGTGACTCAGCCTCACAAGAAACACATGATTGTATATTCCTTACCGAAGAACAGACAAAGGGTCATATTGATTTGCAAGATATGCCCCTTCCAAATGTAGACGGGGAATTGTGGGTTCATGGGTCTTGTTTGAAGTTGCCAGAAGGTACGACCTCAGTTGCATTTGCAATCACCACAATACACACAGTAGTGGAGACAGCTCGTATACCACAGAAGTCAGCTCAAGCAGCTGTACTAATAGCTTTGACACGAGCATGTGAGCTTAGTACTGACTTATGTGTGAACATTTATACAGACAGCCGCTATGCTTTTGGAGTGGCTCATGATTTTGGTTTGCTTTGGAAGGAGAGAGGCTTTCTCACATCCCACGGGATGCAGATAATGCACGGAGAATTAGTGCATAACCTCTTGACTGCATTGACATATCCAAAGAAAATAGCTATTGTGAAATGTAATACACACAAGAAAGTGACCGATAAGATAGGGCAAGATAATGCCCTTGCGGACCGCGTAGCACGTGAGACTGCGATGCAGCGAAGTACTACTTCTATGTATTTAGTGAAGTCACAAGCTGAACGTTGGCATAATGCTAGACAAGACGTATTAGATATCCAGAAATCTGCTTCTGTGAAAGAACGTGAGCAATGGTCTGAAGAAGGAGAATTGGATGATGAGGGCTGTCGGCGGAATAAGCAGAGGGACAAATGGAAATTTTTCTACAACTTTTGTACAACCTATGGTTCAGATGGCACATGGGCTGGCACATGTTGCAGCTTCAACAATGACGAAGTTGCTTACGCAAGTTTGGGAGCATCTAGAAATTTCCAGTACAGCTAAGAGAGTAGTACAGTCTTGTTTGATCTGTTTACAATACAATCCTGGAAAAGGGACACAAACTCCTGCGGGAGGGTTTGCTACACCAACTGCACCTTTCGAAGTTCTACAAATGGATTATATTCAGCTTGAACGCTGCAACAATTTAAAGTATGTCTTGGTGGTGGTATGTGCCTTCAGTAAATGGGTAGAGGCGTACCCCACAAAGGATAATACTGCCATTACCACAGCGAAGGTGCTTTTGAAAGAATTTTTCCCTAGGTTTGGTGTTTGCAGACTTTTATGGAAGGATAACGGACCTCATTTTGTTGGGGAAGTTATTAAGTATGTCCTGAAAGGATTAGGGATCAAACAGAAGTTCCATGCAGTTTTCCACCCACAATCAGCAGGGTTGGTGGAAAGGTATAATGCTACTTTGAAGCTGAAATTAGCGAAGATACAAGCTTCCACATCTTTAACTTGTCCGGATGCATTACCGTTGACATTATTGTCTATTAGGTCAGTGCCACACTCTCGAACAGGCCTTACCCCCTATGAAATAGTATTGGGAAGGCCAATGAACATTTGGGGCGTTCCTAAGCCAAATTCTGTATATGATGTACCTTGTGTCCTGATGAATGATTATTTGGCACAGTTAACCGACAATTTGGTTTCTATTCATCAACAGGTTCGAGAAGCACTTCCTGACAGATCTACAGGTGAAGGCCATGAACTCCAACCTGGTGAGCAGGTGATGATTAAGTCCTTTGAAAGATCAAGCAGCTTGGAACCAAGGTGGCGAGGCCCAGAGCAGGTGCTCCTTGCGACAAGGACAGCAGTTCGAGTGACGAACCCAAAGAATTGGGTCCATAGTACTCACTGCAAGAGAGTGCTGTCTACCTTGGTGGAACCTGCTGTGCTGACCGATCATCGAGAGATCTTGACTACGGAGAAAGGTCGTGCTATATCTCCTGACAAATCTGTGGAGTTCTTCCCGGACCATATGATTTCTGGAGTATCGCGATATAATTTGAGACCGAGGAAAAAATCTGTAGTGCTGGAGAAAACTGATTGAGCTACCGCCCTGGGTTAGTGAAACGGAGAGCCAATGTGGCAAGAGGGGGGGAACAGCCATGCATTAGAGTAGTGACACCCGTCTTGGCCCATGGTGAAGAAATCAGCGGCTGCCCAGGGACAAGAGCGCCAACGATTGTTTTTAATTAATTTCTGGAAGGGTCGATTATCACTGTTGCTAAAATGAATAACAAAGTGATCATTAGTACTATGGGGTTTGTTGTTGTTTTGGTGGTTATAGCAATAATCACCTGGTTTGTTGAAAAGAAGGCTCCTGCTCGTGAGCTTTTTGTTGCCACTACTCCAGTACCAGAGGATCACTATTACTTTACACTTCCCTATCATGAGCAGAAGCACTGTCAATCGTACTTCAATAATACTTTCATTCAGATGTTGCATCATACTCATATTGCTACAAATACTACTAACTGTTGGGTATGTGGAATGATACCTGCGCATCAACAGAAAGGAGGAACACCTTTCATTCCTCTTCCTTTTTCACACAATGGTTCTTGTCAAGCTTGGTATACGCCTTTGTTTGCATCTGGAAAATGTACAGAGGGTGGACTTCTTTTTCACACAATGGTTCTTGTCACGCTTGGTATACGCTTTTGTTTGCATCTGGAAAACGTACAGAGGGCGGACTTCTTTTTTGCCTTAATAAAGTATGCTACCAAGACAAAGATGGGTATCCCCAAGCCAAAGGAACTAAATGGGAATGGGAAGAGTATCAACCGGACAATTTTTCAAAACCATATGTCTTCCCAAATATAAGAGACTCTGACAAGAAAGAACAATTTGTGATTTCTGTTACAAAAACTAAAGCAGATTTATGTATATGTAACATTGGGCAAATTCCAGTGGGGACAAGCGATTGTACCTTGATTTTAACTATTGAGGGTGTAAATAATAGTAGTTTTACAGCTTCACATTATACATATTTTGTTTGTGGTAACTATGGATATTACCAACTACCTGTTGGGTGGTCAGGTGTGTGTTATGTATCTTTTCTATTACTCCCTGTGTTTTTGGCACCTGCATCATATCACCGAGATTTTAAACTGTTCAATAAATCATTAAAAATAGATATAAAAGGACAATAAGTACAAACGAGGTGGACCAAACGGACACTAGCCTGCAACAATTACCAATCAGGCAGCTCTGGCACTTGGGAATATGACTGAGGAGCTCCAAATTGCAAGGATTGTAGCGCTCCAAAATCGTATGGTACTAGATGTGATATTAGCTGATCGAGGTGGTGCATGTCGCATCATCGGCAGTAGTTGCTGCATTTTCATTCCAGATCACTCACCTTCAGTATATGATGCAATATCTAAATTGCATAAAATTGCTGCAGAAATTCACACAGAGACTGGTACTTGGACTTTTTCTGGATGGTTTTGGGCTCTTGTTTCCGATTGGGGCTGGAAACTACTGACTATCCTGGGTGTAATGATTGCAATATTTTTCACATCTGTATCTGTATTCAGTGTGGTGCAATGTTCTGCTCCATGTGTTTTACTGCTTGTATTCCTACCAAAAGAGATATTACAGAAATGAAAGCACAACACATGTTAGATAAGGAAATAGCTGAAATGATGAGCATAAATATACAAGATTAATATTTAGATTATCCCAGAAAGACAAATGTCTTCAGCTAATGCTGAAAGGGTCGTCTGTTGTAATTTAGTAGCGATTAGATTAAGCATTTGCAGAAGACATCTTGTATTTAGCAACTATTGTGAACATTTCGTGGAATCCATTTGTATTCATGGCAGCCATTTTCTCTGCCACATGCTGCCATGTGCTCGCCACGTGCTCTGTCCTACCTTCCTGTTAACTACTCTTGAAAATCTGTCTAGTGACAAGTTATATTTAGCATCTCCCACTTTGCACATGCCCAGGAAGGTCTGCAGCTGTTAGTAATTAGTAACCAACAGTAATGTGTCTACTAGTCCCTGAAAACTGTTAGCCCCTCCTACCTGTCGACCGTGCATTTCCATATGACCTTATATGTATATAAGTCTTGCTTCTATAATTGTACCACCTCCTTTTAGCCCCTGCGTGGGTATAAAAGGACCATGCTCTAGTTCAGTGTGCTACTTCAAACATTTCCGAAGGGGGCTGTTCGAACTGTAGTACCACCTCATGAGGTTTAATTAACTTTGGGGGTCATTACAACATTGGCGGTAAAAGCCGCTTACCGCCGTGCAGAAGACCGCCAATACACCGCGGCGGCGGCGGGAGACCGCCACAGCTATTATGACACACATCACGGATTCCGCCGAAAATCAGACACCCACACAAGTCCGCCACACCAAAGGTCAGCTATAAATATGCGGAAACAAATCCTCCACCTCCACGCCAACAGAAACACGCCCATGCTATTACGACACACAAATCCACGCGGCGGTCATTCAACCGCGGTATTCCATTGGCGGTACACACCGCCGCGCTCAAAATACACACACAGCTCCAAAACACCGCCACATCGGACAATTCAAAATACACACACCTGATACACATACACACACCACTCCCACACACCCAACACAATATAAAACACACACCCACATCACCCACAAACCCCTACGACCACAAATTAGAGACGAAGGCCAGAGAGAGACAGCACAGAATAGATAACACCATCACACAGAGACACACTACACCATCACCCACACAACATCCACGCACAAAACACCACATACCACTACACTAACCACACTCATCAACACATACACCACCCCACACATCACACACACCACCCCATGTCACGCCAAAGACACCCCCGCTTCTCCGAGGAGGAGCTCAGGGTCATGGCCGAGGAAATCATCAGGGTAGAGCCACAGCTATTTGGCTCACAGGTACAGTACACATCCATAGCCAGGAAGATGGAGCTATGGCAAAGAATAGTCGACAGGGTCAACGCTGTGGGACAGCACCCAAGAAATAGGGAGGACATCAGGAAGAGGTGGAACGACCTACGGGGGAAGGTGCGTTCCACGGTATCCAGGCACCATATCGCAGTACAGCGGACTGGTGGCGGACCCCCACCTCCTCCCCCACAACTAACAACATGGGAGGAGCAAGTCTTGTCCATCCTGCATCCTGAGGGCCTCGCAGGAGTCGTTGGAGGAACGGACACTGGTAAGTCAAATCTTCACTATCATATCCCCCACCCTACCTGCATGCTATCACACACCCCCACCCTCACACCCTCCCCTATCACCCTAACTCTTCACTAATCTACCCATAACACCAACCACCCATCCCAACCCCAAGACCTGCATGATACAACTAAGCATGGACACCCATCACTAAAGCATGCCCACTACACACACCCACAACACCCCCCAAACATCACCACACAAGCCCCCACACAGGAATGCCTGCACTGGGGTTCACGCACACCCAACCATTGCACACCATGAAACACACACATGCAATAATCATGTACTTATACCCCCGCAGGAACCCGAAGGAACGTCACCACACCAGAGGGTCCAGACAACACCACTCCACCCCCAGAAGATGCCCACGGTGACGACAGCAGCTCTGCCCTACTGGATCTTGATGACCAGCCCGGACCATCGTGGGCCTCAGGACAGTCGGTTCCCCTTGCCCAGCCACAGCCCAACACCAAGCTTACACCCTCTGGTAACACCAGCACAGCACCCACCCAGCGGGCCCATACCTCCCTACCCAGGACAGGTCAATCAGCGGTGTGTCCACCACTACAGGGCACCCAGGCTAACCCACCACCCCAACAACAACAGGGACCTGGGGGCAGTGGTAGTGGGCACACGGTCCAGGGGACGGAGGGCCAGGAACACAGGGGAACTGGGAGGGCTGCTGTGCAACAGAGGGAGGACAGGCCAAGGGAACCTACTCTCAACGAGGCCCTATCCTCCATCATGGGAGCATACCACCACTCCCAGGAGACGATGGCAATGGTCCTGGACAAGTTGCAGGAGACCCTGCGTCTGCACGAGGAGCAGTATTTGGGGTTCAGGGAGGAGCTCAGGACCATCACCTCCGCCCTGGGCACCATTGTAGAGGTGCTGACGGACATTCAAAAGACCTTGAGGGACACCGTGGCACTCCAAGAGGCCCCTGACACTAGCCACGACGATGAAATGCCCACCACCTCCGCCGGCACTAGTGGACAGGACGCCCTGCCACAGGACCAACACACCAGCATCCCACCCCCTGCAGACGGACAACCACCACGAAAGCGGGCCCTGAGATCCAGGAACAGGACAGAGCAAGATGGCAAGACCCCGCCAGGAAATAAGACCACCCTGATTGTCCCCCCACTGTCCCACTTTGTTACCCTGTCCAGCTTGGAACTGCCCTAGCTCCACTTCCAATGGCCAGATGTGCAATGTACCTGTGAGACTAATAGACTGGACTCTGCCATGGACATTCTTCCACCATGACCTCTCCCCATTTCACATCCCCCTACATTTTTATGCACTTCAATAAACACCCTTGAAACCTCAATAATATTGGAGTCAGTCAATGATTGTGAACTTTGTATTGTCAATTACAGTGTTAAAAAAGGTTACCCATTGGAAGGTCAACATACCAATGTCACACATCACAAGCCTTTCAAGGGTGCAAGCTGTTGACACGTAGGTTACCACATTACTGAAAATGAAATGGAAGGGGACAACTCAGTTACCAAATAGGGAGTGAAATGTAGGTACAGGATAGAGGTAGACGTGTGAAATGTAATATGATGTGAAACATGAAATTGTACTCACCTGTGTCTCATTGAAAATATTGCTGTATGACTGACTCCCTGTTGTCGTTTTCATCTTCATCAGCTTCATCCTCATCACTGTCCACAGGCTCCACAGGTTCAACCGCTGCAACAACACCGTCATCTGGATCATCCTCCTGCAGAAAAGGCACCTGGTGTCGCAATGCCAAGTTATGAAGCATGGAGCAGGCGATGATGATGTCGCACACCTTCTTCGGTGAGTAGAATAGGGACCCACCTGTCTTATGGAGGCACCTGAACCTGGCCTTCAGGAGGCCGAAGGTCCGCTCGATCACCCTCCTAGTCCGCCCATGGGCCTCATTGTACCGTTCCTCTGCCCTGGTCCTGGGATTCCTCACTGGGGTCAGTAGCCAGGACAGGTTGGGGTAACCAGAGTCCCCCAATAGCCATACACGGTGCCTCTGGAGTTCACCCATCATATTAGGGATGCTGCTATTCTGCAGGATGTAGGCGTCATGCACTGAGCCAGGGAACATTGCATTTACCTGCGAGATGTACTGGTCTGCCAAACAGACCATCTGGACATTCATGGAATGATAACTCTTCCTGTTCCTGTACACCTGTTCATTCCTGCGTGGGGGGACCAGAGCTACATGGGTCCCATCAATGGCACCTATGACGTTGGGGATATGTCCAAGGCATAGAAGTCACCTTTCACTGTAGGCAAATCCGCCACCTCAGGGAAAATGATGTATCTCCTTACGTGTTTCAGCAGGGCAGACAACACTCTGGACAAGACGTTGGAAAACATAGGCTGGGACATCCCTGATGCCATGGCCACAGTTGTTTGAAAAGACCCACTTGCAAGGAAATGGAGCACTGACAGCACCTGCACGTCAGGGGGGATTCCAGTCGGATGGCGGATTGGTGACATCAGGTCTGGCTCCAACTGGGTACATAGTTCCTGGATTGGGGCACGGTCAAACCGGTAGGTCACGATGACATGTCGCTCTTCCATTGTCAACAGGTCCACCAGCGGTCGGTACACCGGCGGATTCCGCCACCTTCCAATATGTCCCAACTGACGGTGCCTAAGAAGGACAACAGCGAAGAAACTGACAGCATTCCTCCAGGTATGTACCCACAGTCACACACAAGACTACAACAGCCAATTAACCCATCCGGGAAAGGTTTTGAGTGTAGGCCTCGGTATGTGTGACGCAGTAGTAATTGAAGCCATGTGGGCCCCTGAAATGGCAGCTGCCTGACCTCTAAACTGGGACATTGGAATTGTGGGGTAGCTGCGCTGGCGTTGTACACCGTTGCGGTAGGCGGTCGTAGAGCGTGGCGCAATGCTGCATTGGTTAACATTGGACCCTATGGGTCCCAGGAGCCAATGAACAGGTGCGCTGGCGGTGATGATGCGCACCGCCGCCGACGTCACCGCCGCGGACGTCACCACCATTTTCTATCTCTTCAATCACTAGATACCTGACATTCGACAGGAGAGGACCTACACTGCGAGTGCTGCTGTGACCTCGGTCTGGAAGCGACGATGGATGCTGCGTCTGGGGAAAGGGCCCCTGCCTTCACTGCACAGGAGTTGGAGAAACTTGTGGATGGGGTCCTCTCCCAGTATACGCTACTCTACGGTCCTCTAGACCAACAGGCCTGGGTGGAGAGGGCTGGGTGGATGAGGGAAGGGGGCAGAGTACATAGAACAGTCATGCATTGGGATAAATGGGCCACAGGGATAGAGTTGGGAGGGGGCCAATTACAACGACGGTGCTGTAGGTAATGACTGTTCCTCTTTCCTTGTGCATGTCATGTAGGTCAGCGCCCACCAGAAGAGGGACATTTGGCGTGCTATCGCCAAGGAAGTCCGGACCCTGGGGGCCCACCAGAGACGGGGCACCCACTGCCGTAAGAGATGGGAGGACATTCGCTGCTGCAGCAAGAAGACGGCGGAGGCTCAGCTGGGGATGGCCTCCCAACGTGGGAGGGGTGCCCATCGCACCATGACCCCCCTGATGTTCCGGATCCTGGCGGTGGCCTACCCGGAGTGTTGACTTTGCGAGTAGTGGAGGGGTCTGGGTGGGGGAGGTGGGCTGTGGGTGTCCCTAGGCCAGGGCGAGTTAGGTAGGAAAGGCCCCTCCGTAATGTAGGCCATGTGGCACTCTACCCCAGCTAAAAAAAAAAGGCAAATTGATGTATAGTTGCCCCTTTGCCATCCATGTGGGCAGATTTCTACCATTGCCATGTAGGCCATATCCCAGAAATTGCATGTGCAGAGGGCAGGAGCACGGCGTAATGCAGGGGGCTGCTGCATTTGTCTTGTCTGCCAACGGTAGCGGAATGCCTTGCACTAAAACTCTCCTTCTTCTGTCTCCACCCTTTTTCTGCTCTCCCTGTCCTTCTGTACATCAGCATCAACAGGCGGAGGTACAGTGGCACCGGAGCACGAGGGAGCGGCATCCCACATGGCCATGGAGGGCCACACCACAGACTCTGAATTCACCAGTGGGACGGAGGGCGAGGGGAGCTTCACGTCGGCCACAGGATCACCAAACAGCGACACGGACTTGTCCGCCGATGGGAGCTCCCCTGTGGTGGCGGCACCATCTGTGCGCCCCACTTCTACAGGTACAGCCGCCACCTCCCCTACCAGCACCGTCCTCCCAGCAGCCCCTCAGCGTTCGCCCTGTGCCCGCTCACCCAGGAGGGTGGGCATCACCTTCGCCCCAGGCACCTCAGGCCCTGCCCCAGTCACCCCAGCTGCCCTCAGTGAGGAGGCCATTGACCTCCTCAGGTCACTCACTGTTGGGCAGTCTACCATTGTGAATGCCATCCAGGGTGTAGAACGAGAGTTGAAACACGGTAATGCATTCCTGGAAGGCATTCATTCTGGTCAGGCTGTCCTTCAGCGAACACTGCAATCTCTGGCCTCAGCACTGATGGCAGCCATTGTCCCTGTGTCCAGCCTCCCCCCTCCAACTTCCTCCACCCAGACCCAATCCCCTGTACCCCAGCCCATCCCAAGCACACCTACAGACCAGCATGCACACAAGTCAACACACACAAGTAGCTCAAGCAAACATAGGCACCACACACACCACAGGCACTCACACAAGCATCAGACCCATACAGACACAGCAACATCCACTGTCTCCACTGTGTCCCCCTCCTCCTCTTCTCCCTCCTCCCTCCCAGTGTCGTCTACACACACACCTGCATGCACCACATCTACAGGCATTAGGACTCGCACCAGGACACCCAGCACCACAAGCCGCTCACCTGCACTCACCACCTCCACTGCCATTTACATGTCCCCTGTGTCCTCTCCCAGTGTGTCTGTGACGCCCCCTCCCAAAGTACACAAACGCCGGCAATCACTCACCCAACATCCATCCACCTCACGACAGCCTCCAGTACCTGCACCTGCACCCAATACAGCTAAAGTTACACCTCCTACAACCACCTCCTCTTCCTCCACTCCCAGAGCCCCTCCAGCTACCCATCCCAGTGTACGTCAGAAACTGTCCCTATGTCAAATTGACCTTTTTGCCCCCACCCCCACCCCTCCAATTAATCAGTCCCGTCGTAGCGCCTCAGCCAAAAAGCCTCCAGTACCAGTGGTGCGTGTACCAGGTTTTTGGAGTGCCCCGTCCACCAGGGCAGGCAGTAGGACCCGGAGCCAAGGCACTGTCAGCCCACCCCCTGTAAAGGCTCCGAAATTGGAGAGTGGACGACGGGACCGTGTCAAGACTCCTGGTGGGACAAACAGTGACATGGGATCCAAGGCGATTGGTGAGTCATCTGTAACTCAAAAGAAGGTGGGGAAGGTCCCGAGGAAGTCTCCCCAACCTGTTGTGAGTGTCACGGCGGAGAAGTGCGCCATCATTTCCGGCGGTCCAGACACAACCGCCAGCACCGTCGTTACTGGTCAGGAGACCACCGCCAGAGTCATAGCCCAGGAGGGCCCAAGTATTGTTACTGGTCAGGAGACCACCGCCAGAGTCATAGCCCAGGAGGGCCCAAGTATCGTTACTGGTCAGGAGACCACCGCCACCGCCGGAGTCACAGCCCAGGAGGGCTCAAGTATCGTTACTGGTCAGGAGACCACCGCCGGAGTCACAGCCCAGGAGGGCTCAAGTATCGTCACTGGTCAGGAGACCACCGCCAGAGTCAAGTATCGTTACTGGTCAGGAGACCACTGCCACCGCCGTAGTCACAGTCCAGGAGGGCTCAAGTATCGTTACTGGTCAGGAGACCACCGCCAGAGTCATAGCACAGGAGGGCTCAAGTATCGTCACTGGTCAGGAGACCACCACCAGAGTCATAGCCCAGGAGGGCCCAAGTATCGTTACTGGTCAGGAGACCACAGCCACCGCCGTATTCACAGCCCAGGAGGGCTCAAGTATCGTTACTGGTCAGGAGACCACCGCCAGAGTCACAGCCCATGAGGGTCCAGAATCCCACAGCCCAGCTGGGCAAAGATGGAATGTCAAGCCACACACCAACGTCCAGTATGGAGTTCGTCATGCCACACACCAATGTCCAGTGTGGAGTTCGTCATGCCACACACCAATGTCCAGTGTGGAGTTCGTCATGCCACACACCAATGTCCAGTATGGAGTTCGTCATGCCACACACCAATGTCCAGTGTGGAGTTCGTCATGCCACACACCAATGTCCAGTGTGGAGTTCGTCATGCCACACACCAATGTCTAGTGTGGAGATTGTAATGCCACACACCAATATCAGTACCAGAACCGCCATGGCAAAGCACCGCTGAACAAGGCCAAGACCGCCATGGCTAAGCACCGCTGAACAAGGCCAAGACTGCCATGGTGAAGACCGCTGAACAGGGCAAAGACCGCCATGGTGAAGACCGCTGACCAGGGCAAAGACCGCCATGGCTAAGCACCGCTGAACAAGGCCAAGACTGCCATGGTGAAGACCGCTGAACAGGGCAAAGTCCGCCATGGTGAAGACAGCTGAACAGGGCAAAGACCACCATGGCTAAGCACCGCTGAACAAGGCCAAGACTGCCATGGTGAAGACCACTGAACAGGGCAAAGACCGCCATGGCAAAGCACCGCTGAACAAGGCCAAGACTGCCATGGTGAAGACCGCTGAACAGGGCAAAGACCGCCATGGTGAAGACCGCTGAACAGGGCAAAGACCGCCATGGTGAAGTCCGCTGAACAGGGCAAAGACCGCCATGGCAAAGCACCGCTGAACAAGGCCAAGACTGCCATGGTGAAGACCGCTGAACAGGGCAAAGACCGCCATGGTGAAGACCGCTGAACAGGGCAAAGACCGCCATGGCTAAGCACCGCTGAACAAGGCCAAGACTGCCATGGTGAAGACCGCTGAACAGGGCAAAGACCGCCATGGCAAAGCACCGCTGAACAAGGCCAAGACTGCCATGGTGAAGACCGCTGAACAGGGCAAAGACCGCCATGGTGAAGACCGCTGAACAGGGCAAAGACCGCCATGGCAAAGCACCACTGAACAAGGCCAAGACTGCCATGGTGAAGACCGCTGAACAGGGCAAAGACCGCCATGGTGAAGACCACTGAACAGGGCAAAGACCGCCATGGCAAAGCACCGCTGAACAAGGCCAAGACTGCCATGGTGAAGACCGCTGAACAGGGCAAAGACCGCCGTGGTGAAGACCGCTGAACAGGGCAAAGACCGCCATGGCTAAGCACCGCTGAGAGACTGTGGCTTTGCACTCCCCAGGACGGCACAGTGGGCAACCCACCCACTGTAGAGACTTGAGAGACTGTGGCTTTGCACTCCCCAGGATGTAACAGTGGGCAACCCACCCACTGTAGAGACTTGTGAGACTGTGGCTTTGCACTCCCCAGGATGTAACAGTGGGCAGGCCACCCACTGTAGAGACTTGAGAGACTGTGGCTTTGCACTCCCCAGGATGTAACAGTGGGCAAGCCACCCACTGTAGAGACTTGAGAGACTGTGGCTTTGCACTCCCCAGGATGGCACAGTGGGCAACCCACCCACTGAAGTGACTTGAGAGACTGTGGCTTTGCACTCCCCAGGATACATCAATGGTCATGGAGCCCCGTCATGGATCTGGCTTCGCATTCATCTGGCTGAGGTGCCCCCCCTTCCCTTCCCCCTGAGGTGCCTGTATTGTTTCTATCTGATGTCCCGGCAGTGTTCGCTCGGATTTTGGTCAGGTGTATCTATTGTGTGCGCCGCCCATGCATTTTTGGACTGTTGGTGCACGGACATTGTTGTGTACATCTCTGCACTACTTCTTGTATTGTACATTTATTTATGACTGATTTCGTGAAATATATATCCGTAAATTTTTGGATGAGTAGTATATTGGCACAATACAAAGTTTGACCGCTATTCGCATTGTCTTTGCATTCTTCCGGGGAGATTGTGGGTTGTTACTGTGATTTTTGTGACTGCATTGGTGTGTATGTTGTAATATGCGAGGGTGGGGGTGGGGGTGTTTGGTGGGTGTCCCCGTAACTTTTGCCTCCCCCCTCCCCGTGTCGTAGGTGCTGTACTCACCGGTTTGTTCTGCGCCTACGTCGCTGTTGGTCGTAGATGAGCAGGAATGCAAGGGCAGGTAAGATTTGTAGTTCTGGCTCCATGGTGTCCTCGTTCCTCGTGGGATGTGTTGAGGTGTGCGTTTTCCCATAGCACAAGCTGTTTCCGCCGTGTTTTTATCCACGGTGAATCCGCCGCGGAAAAGGTGGCGGATTGGTGTGTTGTGATAGTGTGGGCGGTACATTGTCTTCCGCCTGTCTGTTGGTGGTGACCGCCGCGCTGTTTGTCTGTACCGCCGTGGCGGGCGATGTGCTAAAGTGGCTGTTTTAGTTGGTGGTTTCCGCCAGGGTCATAATTCCCTTTTTTTGTCCGCCGGCCTGTTTGCGGTATTACCGCAGCTTTAACACCGTCCGCCAGGGTTGTAATGACCACCTTTGTCTTTTATTTCAGTTTCTGTGCCAACTTCTTCCAATATGGTCTGAGGACTTTGTGCAGAGAAGGGCGAACCCTTTGCACTAGTAGGCCTTGCTGAGGCTTACTTCGACACTCCTCCAGGATATCATGCACTGTGATGTTTATTGAGCGGTCATTTTAGATTGGTATGGCACATAATATATTAATATTCTCTTACTACAAGGGGGCCAGATTATTGGTTGAAATACACCCAGTCGTGCTGAGCTTTGAAACAATTATCTACTACGTACAATATTGCTGCAAGTCGGCCACCCGCTGCTGGGCTTAATTTTATTTTTTTATTGCAAGCAGTAGCCCACCAGATGTTGTTTTTTTAAGTTTTACCTTGCATGTTGTTGTTGAGTTTGTGTGTTTTATTGTGGATGTGTATTTGGGTGAATATTAGACAGAGCAAGGGGTTGGAAGTATGGATTCAAGAGTGCAAGAATTACTGACAGACTAAATAGATGATCTGATGAGATATTGAAAGCCTAAACTATCCAGTCACAATGCTTCTCAATTGTTTGTACCTTCCTGCAATTTCTGCAATTTTATTTATATCAAGCATAGCTGCCAAATCAGGTGTAAACTGTTTTATTTCAAAACAGACATCTCAGTTAAGTCAAAAGCAAATTGCTGAAAGGATATTAGGCCAGCCATCAAAACATTGTTTGGTTATGATGTAGATGAATGGAAACACCAGTAAACAAGCCATCAACACCATGGGGGTCATTATGAGTTTGGCAGTCCCATGACCGCTATGTTGGCGGTGGCAGTCATACTGCCAACCCGCAGGCAGAAAAGACCAGCATATTATGAGTCTGGCGGTATACACTACAGACTACAGCCAAAGCACCGCCGGCACCGCCGCTGCCGTCTTGTGGCGACGGACGACGGTAGCTACCTGCAGGCTGGCGGGAACCATGTTTCCATGGGCCAGATTACAAGGTTGCACACCCCCAAGGTTTCCGCCACAGTCACGTAAAGACCCAGAAAGGAACCATTCAGAGCCTACGTACTGTCACAATTGCATACTTCCATCATTCCTCTATGACCACAGAAACCCAGGCGGGAACCAATTGCATAAAAGGAGACACCCGCCTTCAGGAAGCTATCCTTGTCCAGAGCCGCCATGGAACCAGAACTATACGTCTTCCCGCTGCTCCTGCTCGCACAAAGACTTCGGAATCTGTGATGACGATAGCAACCATAAGTATACACACTTACCTGTAATTGTTGTCAATTTTTGTACACAGACACACAACATACATTCTGGAATGTGGTGCAAGAGTGACACTCAGACCTAACAGCACACCAACAGACATTCTCACAGACAGCCATACACACACGTATATACACAACAAACATCGCACGGCCACACACACACACATACAAACGTCACAAACACATACAGGTATGCACACTAACAATGAACAGGCCCACACTCACACAGTACCGCAACATGTCATAAAAACAACACAACCTCACCTTCTCCAATCACTTGGCAGGGACTTACACAGGGCACTGCCCAGGGACACATCACACAGACTACACAACGTAATACCAACAGGCAAAACACACATACAAATGCGCAATCACACTACTTACCAATCCACCTACAAAGAACTACGTGTCCAACATTTAATGCACATAACGCTCACACAGTCAATGCACACAAAGCCACTCAACACACCCACAAACACATCACAACACACAATACTAACACAATTAAACCCCTTGAACACACAAATGTACATCACACAACACATACCCTACCACCTTCAGACAAAATGACTAGACACAACCTCACACACTGCCTAAACAACACATGTAGCCCAAAAAGAATACACAAAGACACATACAGTCGCACAACTAATGTCATGCATGCACAACTACATACTACAGAAAGAATTGTATGACAAAGATGTAACCAGGAAACCAACAACTGGTTAGTTTAAATTATTATTTGCAGCATCAAATTTGAAAAACAAAGGCCATAGGCCAGTCCTTTTGTAAAAGAACACAATGCACACAGTGTACGTATGTGTGCCCCGAACTTGACTCCTGACTGCCCTGTAACCTTCATAGGAAGGGGCTTCAATGGGGCAGGCACCTCCGGGGTTATCTGGGGGCGCAGAGGGGCGAGAGTATTTGTGTTTTAGAGGGGGTCCTTTGGGATCTGGCTTGGGAGGGGGGTTTGGGCTTGGACTTTAGTTTAGGGGAGGGTTGACAATTAGATGGAGGGGTACATTTCTTGGCAGGGAGAGGGGCATGGGAACTTGCAGGGGGGCCAGGGGAGGTCTTGTAGGTGGAAGGACCAGACTTGGGGAGGAACACCGCACATTTAGGGGTATTACAGGGTGGGAGAGGAGTAGGGAAAAGGGCAAACGGGGAAAGGAAAGCTTTTTTAGACCACGGGGATGGTCATAGCAAAAGGCTTTGGGTGTGGAGGGAGAGCATCTCCCTGCTGTGGTGGGTAAGTGTCTGTTGGGGTCGTCACTGCAGGTATCATGGATGTGGTGCATGTAGGCGTGTCTGTGGTGTTTGCAGATGTGGTGTCTGGGGTGGATGTCTGAGGGTCTGCTGTGGTGCTACAATGGCTGGATCTGTGTATGTTGGTGTGGTGTCTGCAGGTGTGTCAGGTGTTGTGTATGTGATACTGGGGGCGGTGGGGGTGTCAGAGCAGGTCATGACTGTTGCTGTGTGTGCAGGTGTATGTTGCTTGTGTGCATGCTGGTGTTGTGTCTTGTGGTGCTTGACCTTGTCAGAGCTACCCTTAGATGTTGAGGTGGATGCATGCTTGTCTCTCTGTGTGCTTTGGCTGGGTCAGGGGAGAGGTACTTGGTATTGGGAAGAGGAAGGTGGTGGGGGGCCGGAAGACAGAGGGTCTGGCTGCCGTCAGTGTGGAGGCCAGAGCATGAAAGGATCTCTGTAGGCCAGCCAGTGCACGGTGAATGCCTTCCAGGAATGCATTACTGTGTTGAACCTGAGTTGCCAGTCCCTGGATGACATTCACAATGGTCGACTGACCCACAGAGATGGACCTAAGGAGGTCAATGGCCTCCTCACTGAGGGCAGCAGGGTTCACAGTGGCAGAGGTGCCTGCGGCAAAGGAGATGCCTACCCTCTAGGGTGAGCAGGCAAGGCCAACTGGGTGGGGAGCTACAAGGAGGGCGGCAATAGTTAGGGGGGGGTGGCGGATTGAGATGGTAGTGGGGTGGTTCCAAATGGGTTCGCACAGAGTGTCCATTGGAGGAGGATTCTGATGATGAAGAACTACATCCTATCTCCTCTGTGGCACTCCCCTTGCTCTCCGAGCCACTGGGTCCCTCAATTTCGGTGGTATCAGCACTCCAGGTCTAGTGGCCGGCAGCTTCCCCACTTAGCTGTGTCCCGTCTCCTTCGCCTGCCGATGCTGATGCACACAAAGAGAGAGAGGCAAAGAGGGTCATCACATTCTTAACATACACACACATTAAAACATACACAACAGTAGCAACACATCTATGTCACATAAAGCCCCAGATAGGAACCATTCAGAGCCTACGTGATGTCACAACTGCATACTTCCAACATTCCTCTATGACCATAGTCTCACCCACTACATAAGCCAACTATCTGATCACTACATCACATCCCATCAATTCAGCAGTAACTCAAAAAGACCATACACAAGATTAATTGGCTACATCTGAAGTCTCTCCCCATACAGATCATCCCTGTGTATCAACAAATCATTCTTAGGAAATGCAGTTTACTAACAACACAATATCATGCCTCCCCCTACTCTACACTTGCCCAGTCCATCACCAGTAGTCATGTTCCACGAAAGTAAACTCATCTCACTTCAAATACAACACAGCATGTTGCTTTGCAATCACATACCTAAATTGCAATCTGTCCGTATCTTTCACAATGTCAAATACCTCAGGTGAAAACACTGCATGCGTCACACCGAAATAGTATGTCTCACAAAATGACATAGCGTGTCATTGAAGCATCTATCTAAATACTATAAAAAGTTTTCAAAAGAGAATCTGGACCCGCTTATCTAACTCATTGACACTTAGACAACATGTTGGTGTCCTGCAATAGGGGCCTTCTTTGCACACAGGATTTAACCACAGACAACCACAGGGAGCCTACCAACACCTCCAATACAATGGACACCAAGCAATGTGCATGAAGGCCACATGCCATTCTACTGTACATACTGATTAGAAACCTCTACATGACAACATCTAAACACCTACATCGCTAAAAACTGTACAGACATGTGAATCCCATTACCTAAGTCCAGAACTAATACTTACATAACCAATTACAAATGTACCATGAATGACATATACGCCTAGAGTTAAGCACAATGAATGGCAACATATACCATAAGACCAACATGTGTATGTCAAATGAAAGCCCTGCTACACTATTAGGTCAGGAAGAAATGAGCAGATCTGTTACTAGAATTGTCAAAACAGCCTCAGATTAGCAAGGGTTAGTTTGGCAAAAATTAGATCTCAACATAAATATATGGACAAAGTATCAATTGACACATGATGTAGGCACAAAATTGTTTATGTTACACGCATATAGGTATGGTACTGCCCTATTTAGCATGGACAATATACATAGGCTAAGGGATCAGCAGCCTGGCCACTTACTTCCTCAACGCCAAATACATTAGAATAAAAGGTATTTGAACACACCAATGTTATATCTTGAAATGTCAATGTAATATTACCACCATGATTTTCACTATGTAGGATGCCCACCCTGATCAAACTTCACATTTCCCAATGTATGTATCTGGCATGACAATGGGGACACTTCCTCAAACCTCATAGGGAGTGTAGTATGTTTGCCATACCAAAATCCTGATTGGTGTGACAGCCTCACATGAAGTTACCATCTATTTCATGACACAGGATAACCAGGCCCTATTACTTATCTGTCAGACCCAATGTTGCACATGGAGTAAGATCCAGTGGAATAGGACTGGTCAGAGACCAAAGAGCAATTCAACTTACCATTTGGGTAAATGGACTTGGGAAACCTAGGTGAGAAGGATGACACTGCAGGTTACACATATGTATGGCTGAGTAGAGTTACACATATGACACAGCCACATGTGCATCTCCACATGCAGTCATACTATTTGGTTGACATAGGTGGTTAACATATCCCTCTACACAGTACAATGGTCACCTGTGTTTTAATGTTGGTAACTACAGTACTATGTCTTTCTAGGAGACACTTTACCTGTGTGTCTTACCACATTGTGACAGCTGCAATACTTAGACATCACAAACTTAACTGGCAGAGACATGTACATGGGTTCTGTCTGTACTTACACACTTGTGGCTGCTGTGCTGCCCTTAAATGCCCATCCTCCTCAGGGTAGGCCACCGCCAAAATGCAGGCCATTATGTGGGTTAAGGTACGATGGGCACCCCTCCCTCGTTAGGAAGACATCCCCAGCTGGACCTCTGTGATCTTCCGGGCCCAGCATCTAAGGTCCTCCCAACGCCTCCTACAGAGAGTGCTCCGCTGGCTATAGACCTCCAAGGTCCGCACTTGCTTGGCGATGGCACGCCATAGTCCCTTTTTTTTGAAGGGCATTGATCTGCATGGATGACACAGATAAAAGGAAAAATTAATGTCCATATGCACCATACCAATAGTAGTGGACAGAACACTTCAGTAACAGCAAGTAGGCAAACATTCCCATCCCCTTAGTTGACACTCATGTACAAATTAGCATCCGCATGCATCAACAACTTCACTACTTTACATTTCAGGTACACTATCATACACCACATCTTTCACACATTGGTAAAGCATTGGACTCACCTGCTCCTCTGGTGCACCATATATCTGTACATATAGGGGTAGAATCTTATCCATGAGCTTCTTCATCTCTTCAGGAGTGAAGACTGGGGGTCCTATCACCTGCAGGATGTGGCATAGTAGCTCCCAGAGGCAGTACACAACAGCTCAGGTAGTGGAGGTTTTGCTTGAAGCACCGTCAGGAGTCAAGTGAGCAATCCTGCAGAAGATGGTGGCAATGTCCGTCACATACAGGACTGTCACTGCTGACAGACATTGCCATTGGCCAAAGTCTGCCAAAGGCAGCAATGTGTACCAATGACAATTTGCACTGTGGTTGTGACCGCCTACCGCCATGATGACTTACGCCGGTGGACTTAGGTCACTTCCACAAGTCCAGTACAATAGGTCAGGCGGCTGCCATTTTGAGCACATTTCATCTATGGAAACATTATGTAATCTGTGTCATAAACTAAGCCCTATATTGTGCAGTAGGTACTGCTTTCATGTTTATTTCTCTATTTGTACATGTGAGCAGTAAAAGCTGTGTAACTGAAGGACATGTGATGATAGCACTGTACACCTATTCTGGGGATCCTATGTGCGTTGTTTATGTAGATAATGTGAAACAATATGTGTACGTCAAGTTGGTTGGACCAAAAAACAAATACAGTCACAGATGATTATGCATGTGTAGTAGATAAGGTAATTGAGGGAATGTGCACCAAGGAGAGTGTCATCTGATGCATAGCTATGTGCTGTATGGTAGATGTCAGAGGTTGTAACCGACCTCAACAGCAGATATGTGTGACATGTGTATGGACATTTACATGATGTGTGCATGCTTCATGTCACATATTATTTTACGTTTCCACATAGTTACCCTGCCGTGAAGAGAGGAAGACAACCACAAGTGTACCATTCACTTGTAGACCTGTACACCATGGAGGAAAGACTTACTATCCGGACATATCAGCTGAATCGGCATACTATCATGGGTCTTTGTGATCAGTTGGGGCCAGATCTGATGCCTGCCACATGCAATCCCTATAGAATACCTCTGGTTGTTCAAGTCATGTCAGTGCTACACTTCCTGGCCAATGGGTCCTTTCAGAATACAGTGGCCCTAACTGCAGGTATGTCTTAGCCCATGTTCAGTCTGGTTTTGAAGGAGATACTATGTGCATTGTTGAAACACCTGGACAGCTACATCAGGTTTCCCGAACGTGCTGATCTGGCCCATGTGAAGGCAGAGTTTTATGCTATGGGATACATTCCACATGTGGTTGGAGCCATAGATGGCATCAATGTAGCCTTGGTTTCCCCCAGTGCCAATAAACAGTTGTATAGGGACAGGAAAAACTACCACTCCATCAACGTTCAAGTGGTGTCTGTCAGATCAGTACATTTCTCAAGTCTGTGCTAAGTATCCAGGATCATTCCATGATTCCTTCATCATGCGTAACAGCAATATCCCTCTGCTGATGACATGACTCAACACAGAGAGGGCCTGGCTGGTAGGTAAGTTACAATTGAAATGTGTGTTTGCAAAGTATGTCACCTGCCATCACAATGTTGCATGTCCCACATATATGTTTGTGTTGTTCTACCTAATTGCTTACAGGTGACTCTGGCTATCCTAACCGTCCTTGGTTGTTGACACCTGTGAGGTACCCAACCACCCTAGGAGAAGACCGCTACAATGAGGACGATGGGAGGACAAGGCGTATCATGAAGGCAAGATTAAGGTGCTTGGACATTTCAGGGGTAGCCTTACTCTACTCACCCAACGAGGTATGTCATATAATTGTTGCCTGCTGCATGCTCCGCTATCTGTCCCTGTGATGTCAGATACCATTTCTACCAGATCAGGGGGAGTCTTCAGTACCTGTGGGTGGAAATGCTGATTTGCCAAGTGATGATGAGCTAGATGAGAATGAAGCAGGAGTCTCCAGGGCAGATCTCATCAATCAGTACTTCAACTGACTAAAGGTATGCAATGTACTTGTGATGCAGTAATTAAAGATATTAAGCTAGTGTTGATGTGTAGCATATCACCTCCTCTTTACCATCAGCTACAGGGTATTAGGTAGCTAAAATGCCTATGAGTGAGTTGTGCATGCAGACTGTAATGTGGAATTGTGGAAAGAACAGCCTTGTGTACAGTATCATGTATTGTTAGTGTACTTGCAATGACACTCTTGTGAACATGACTTGTCTGCATTGTGAAATGTTTTCTGATATGTCCTATCTGTCATCTATGCCAATCACAGATTTGTGACTTCCAGTTTGGCTCATCATAGTTGGCAAGTCACATTCAGTGTCAAAGGCAGATGGGAACTGCAGGCACACCTGAGATGTGGACATGGCTGAAACCAGGTACTGAATGCAATGAGTCTGTGGAGTGTAGGTCACATGGCCAGACTGTCAGGACACCAGGCTGGAATTGTGTCTTCCCCTCAAGTTTACCAGTAGGGTACTGGAGGTGGTCGAATGGTGCAATTTGTGTGTCCATATGGGTCTGGCACATATGAAAATGTGGAACCATGTCTCTACCATCACAATGTTTATGTAACCTACCCTGGACCTAGCTGTCTGTGTTCCTACTTTGTAGAACAATGTGCATGCCTCTGTGGACTGAGTAGGTGAGTGGCAACCCTACAGGCATGTGACTAATGCAAGTAAAAGATCCCTGGACTGGGGACATCAGCACTGATATCTGTCTATACCATGGGATATGTGCATTAGGGAACAAAGGTATGGTCATGAGATAAGGCTTTACAAGGTGATACAAAGGAACATTCCGTATGCCTTCTGGTTTGTGGGAAGACTGATATGTCCCTAACTTCTGATTCCTGTGGATTAGCTGTGTCTGCCACCTTAGCAGACATCTTGATGTTACTGTCAGTTATACCCAATGTACTGTTTGCATGTCTACCAATAAAAGTGTGTAGATGTTCCATAATAAAGTTTTTGATTCTATCCATGTTTGAATCCTAATGTAACGAGTCTTATGCTGATAGTGTGATGTCCGTGACATGGGTTGTACAATACAGAGGGACATATTGATAGCAGAGTTGCCATGCATCACAGTTGTACGTGGTAGATAAATGGCACATTCACAGGACCTGTGTTAAAGTGTGATTTATTTTGAACAGTTAAACAACATGTGTGACAAGGAATCTACAATGACATAATCTAAACAGTGAAGTGTTCAGGCATGGTGGCTGGAATCATGAGTGTTGCTGCTACACCAATTGGATACACAAGTCCAATGTCCTTGTACCATGGAAAAAAAATAGTTTTCTTTAAGAATAATCAACAGAGTGTATCTGTGGCACACAAGGGGAACAAGTAAGGAGAGGTTCACTTCCCAGCAGTGGGTTTTGTCTTGGCATCTGCTCCTCTGGATGTCTGGGTGGATATCCACGTTTGCGGGGGGTTCCTCTGCTACAGAGGGTGAGGTGTCTGAGTCATGTCATTCCCCTGACAAGGCCTCCATTCCACTTGCAGCAGCAGTTGTAGATGGGTTTGTCGACTCATTGCTAGTGAAAGAGGCCTGCAGTCCTACTCAGGGTAGTGCTGATGTCCCTCAGCACACAGCAATGAAAGCCAGGCAGGCATTTTGTGCCTGCCACTGCTGCATTACTTCCTGATGATGGTCCCTCTGCAGCTGTTGGATTTCCTCCATCATGGTGATTACCTAGCCCATTATGCCTTGGGAATTTTGGTATGCTCCCAAGACTTGGGAGATGGCTTCCTGGTCAGTATTGTCCCTTGGAGCCCCCATCCACTGGCCCAAAGCATCCCTCCCATGCACCCTACCACTGTGTGCCTGTACCCCTGTACCCCTGGCACAATGTGCCCACTCTCAGTGGTGGCTGGACCATCATTGTCAAGGGTGAGAAGAGGAGACTCAGGTACCTGTGTTGTGGGGCACACAATGGGTTAAACAGTCCTGTGGCAGTCGTAGCATCCTGTCCATATTGACATTGGCAAGGTTACCTGTGGGAGAAGTGGAACACAGAGTTGCTGTTACATTTAGGGTATAGTTGATGTTGTGTGAGATGCAGACAGTGCCTTAACATGATACCCAGAAATGACAATGACAGCTGCTGCACAATCTTGCTTACTACAATATGAGACTGTAATTTCCCTAGCATACAACATGCTTGTGGCTGTTAATCAATGTTGGTAATGATTAGACTGCTGATACCATCTTATGTTGTCAGAATATTGCCCTGGGTATTCATCTTTGTTGCCTTCTGAAGTGCCTGACATGATACAAGGCACAACAAAGAGGTGTACAATGCACAATAGTGTCAGAGTAGTAATACAGTATGGGAGTATCCAATAGACATTGACCTGTTACTGATTGTACCACATGTTCATTCAATTTTACTTCAATATTTCCACCCCAGGTGAGTACATTTTAATCTTAGGTATCTTTGTTTTATGGGCATTGTGATTGGGCACTCAGCTATGGCTATGTTTTCTTGGTGATGATAGTGGGAGTGCGCCATTGCACTGCTGTCATTGCCATTCACTGTTATACACTTGCGCAATCAAGATGGTTATATTGGTAGTTAGTTTCACAAGCATTATATCTCACATTTTATGCACTGTTTTGATTTTCCTGTTGGTGAATTTTTTCATTCTGGGAATTGAAGTGCTGTGAGATGCCAGTACTTCACGTGCCATTTCCAAGGGCTGTTGAGCCAGGTATGTTTAGTGGACATGTGGCATGCCAGAGAGGGGTATTAGAACATTTGGACAGAGGAGTGGTGGGTCAGACCTGAATTGGGGTGGGTTAAAGTGGTGAAGGAGCATGCACAACATAACAAATGGGTAATGTATTTTGTGGGGACTTACCAGACTCCACTTCCCCAGGTATTCCTATCAGGCCCTCAGGATGCAGTATGTCCAAGACCTTCTCCCAAGATGGGAAAGTAGGGGGAGGAGGTGGGGACCCACCGCCGGTCTTGAGTACCGCCAGCTGGTGCCTGAAAGCCATGGAATGAACCTTCTCCCTGAGGTCGACTATTGTTTGCCACAACTCAATTTTCCTGGCAATTGATGTTTGCTGGACCTGTACTCCAAACAGATGTGGTTTTACCCTGACAATTTCATCCACCATGACCCTCAACTACTCATCCATGTAACATGGGTGTTTTTGTGGGGACATGGTAGTGGTAGTGAAGACGGTGTGGTTTTGTTCACAGATGAAAGGCTGGAGGAAAAGGTAAGTGGTGAGGTGTAGGTGCTGTGATGTGATGTGAGTGGGTGACAGTTGTGTGTGGTAGTAAAATGTGTGTTGTATATGTTGTACAGGTGTGTGATGTGTGCGTTGTGAAATGTATATGGATGCCATATATTGTTTTTTCTATTTCTTAGTACGATTTCGCTTCTATGTGGCTGTGTGGCGTTCAGGTTGCAAAGTATTGTGGGTTGTGTAAGGGTGGGTTATATAGTACAGTTTGTACGTGTGTTGTGTGTATGGATGTGTGTCAGGTGTGGGGCATTCAAACTATCCAATGTGGTGCTGTGTTCATTGTGCTGTGAGTTGAGGCTGCTGCGGTTTGAATCACCAATGATTTTCCGCCATGGAAGTGCCACTGTTGTGATTTGTGGATCATAATCTGATTGGTGGTTTTCTGTCGGGCTGGGGGGCTGGTGTTCGGACTGCCTCTTTTCTGATGTCCAATGTCCTGGCGGTTTCAGGAATTTGGCTGATTTTTGGCAGACTTCTCAGTGTGTCTCTTAATACGGCGGTCGGGTTGCTGCCAACATGGCAGTCTTTTGGCGGACGCCACCGAGGCGGTCTTACCATCAGACCGCCAGAGTCGTAATGAGGCCCCATATCTGCCTTCCTTGCACATGATTGTTAACTCAATTCATGGTTAAACCGGTCAAAATAAGGTTTGAAGCAATCAAGGAATTGTTCCTTTGGTGATATGTGTCATCCATTATAATGACTTTGTAAAGGAAGCATCTTTTTTAAATGCATCGCATACAGATGACAGATAAAACACACCAAATAAACCAAGAGTCTGTGTATATCAAAATGTTTGGGTAATGAGCATTATAAACACATCTTCAGTCCCTGTATTTTTTTAACGTATTTGTTTGGTGTCATAACTCGAAAACGCTTAGAGGTAAAGACGTCTGATTTTCTTTGTCTGATTTGATATTGTACATTATTTGCAGTCTGAGATTAAATGGAGTAACTGACTTGTCTTAGAATTTTATTTTGCAATAAAAACAGTTTTATCACAAAGCACCAATGTACACAAAGAAAATAATATAAAAAGAAGTATCTAATAATATGTATTTTTGGATTATGATTATGACCCAAACTGAGTGAGTAAAGACAGAGACTGGGCAATTCAAGTGCACTTGTTCAGTGCGAAAAAACATGAAAAAGAAAAGATTATAGAACTAAAATGATGAAAAAATAGTTGAAGAGCAGAAGAACTGAAATCTCTATGACTTTTTCAGTAAAGACCCATAGCACGTACAAGCAGAGCCTTTGGATTAACTCTACAAGTTTCGGGATGATAGGAAATTCAGCATCTGTAAATATTTGTTTCTTTGTGTGCTTCAATGTTATTTTACTGAATTTGTCTGGACATCTATCAAATATATTTGATTATAAAGTTAAAACCTTTGACTGACCAGACTTCAGCTGTCATTTGACTTTGTCTCATGGGCCAGCAGTAGTTCCATGGAACCCATCAAATCGCTTCGATCTGTCCCAGAAATTCTAAGGTTCTTCAAGAAACGGGCATAAATCATGATAAGGTGTCTCTCCTCTTAAGCTGTGAGCTGCCCTGAATGAACAGATTGGAATCAAAAGGACAAAAAAAAGACTTCCTATTCCACTGAAGGTGTTCTTGATCTAAATTAGGCGTATGTGAACTCAGTGTAATTATGAGAAATTACGGCAAAATGATGTGAAGCTACAAGAAAAGCATCTAGCGCTCCAAGCAATAATTGTACAGTTAATTCCAGTACAAAGTTCAGCCTGAAAATGCAATTTCAAGTTCATTTTGAGTCGCTGTCATTAAAAACACTGATGCTTGTATTCGGATTTGTAGTTTTGTGCTAAAAAAATACTAAACTGTACATCACGCATTCAAATTTCTCCCCAAAATTAAACAATGTGGTGTAGTGGTATGATCTGAGTAATTAAACGTAAATAATATGAAAAATTGTCAAAATTATGATAATGACACCAATGCAATTAGAATTTCACCGCTATCCTATCTATATGAGACACACAGTGATCTAGATACAGGCCTGTTTAAGATGGAGAGAGGGATAAGCGATGCAGGGAGTTCGCAATGGGATAAGGGAGCTTCCTGAGCAAACTTTTTCCTGACTCAGTGTGTGAACCAATAAACTTAGGGATGGATACACTTTTGGGGACCTATAGCTTGGGATATCACAATACCAAGCATTTCACAGACATAACTCAAGTGCAACAAATGAAATCCAACTCATGACCAGGGACACTGGCATTATGCATAAGGGTGGACTAAATATGCAACCGGTTTGACTATAATATGCAGCAAGAAAAGGCAAATTAAGCAGCATAATCCTGGACATTTTGTTATAGGATTACCCATTATTTAATTATTTTTACTCATGTTAACAATACAGAGGCAACGTTTCTCCTCCTTAGTATCAGTTTAACACTCAAACACATCAATAAACAACTGAAAAGTGACAGTTAAACTTGTGAAGGTCCTTCCACTGCTAACTTTTGATTGTTTGAATTAAAACACGTTTGTTACTCTGCAGATTGTTCTGCAGATGATGGGTTATGTGGCAAATGCAGAAAATCCATAATTATGTGGAAAACGCGGTGGCCTCGGAGTTGCATAGTTCCAGTGGTCCTTCTCATGACATACTTCACAGATCGAGCCTCTCAAATGGGGTATAGCTAATGTGGTCCAACAGCTTCCACGTACCATGAGTCATCTCTTTTCCTTCGCATGAGGTGGTAAACGCCCACGTTAAGAGGTGGTTCTATTTGGTTGAACCCATCTTCCAATGATGTCGAGTAGTCTGCTGGTGAGAAACTTGACAAAAGCCATGTACAGCATCTGTCCACCTTCTCTTGACATTAGTGTGCTATGCAGCATCAGAAATGGTGTAAAACAGAGCGGAGGAGCGTAACACTCCGGAACAGGAACTTTCGACCCCTCCCACTTTCATCAAAACCAGTACTGTGGAGTAGACTCTCCATCATCTGCCAATAGTCAGAATCTGCCAGCCCCCATCATCTGTCAGCGAAGTGCACTGTAAACTGGACCAGCGTCCATCATCACTACGCGACAAGCAGAATATCCAAATTCCTAGCCAATAACTACCAGGGGGTTTCGCAGGCATACAGTGAACCATCGAACACTGCATAAGCGGTGTTTATCTCGCAGTTTTCTGTAATAAAAAAATCAAACTGTCATGCGAAAGAAGCATTTTTCTGTCAGGATGATAAATGAGTGGAGTATTTCCTCCACTGGCATTGAAGGCACAGTTTCTCCACGGAAAGATGTGAATGACTGCAGATGGACAGGTTTGGAATGCTGCCGCTGTCCATTCGAGTAAATTACAGCTGGTGACCCAGACACCTTGGAAGAAATATGTTCTAATTGCTGAGTTATGAGTTTACATCTGGAATATATGGTTATTAATTCGAGACTCCGCGTGGTGAAATTGTGTGTTCTAGGCAAATGGTTTTGGTTCTCCCTTCTCTCTTACCAAAGGTTCCTACTTTGAAAGCATTTAGAAATTGACATATGTCGGTAAAATTCCATATAAATAACTCTCCAATTGCATAATTTTCATAACTATTGACTCAAGTTAATATAGATTTTACATTTTTAAATAATATTTACTATAATACGATTTGAGAAACATCAGTATAGGTATTCATTTAACTGTGCACAGAAATAGAGATGGCTCTTCCACAATGGCAGAGGAGCGTCGCCCCAGTGGCTCAGAGCCTGCAGCTGAAAAATAAAACAATATTTTATTGTCTTATTTTTCAGCAGCAGGCTGAGCCAGCGTGTGCAGGAAGGGGTGGGGCTGGGCTATGGGAGGGGAGAGGAGGAGTGGAGTGGTGTCACTGGAGTGCACTTAAAAATGCACGTCAGTTTGGACAGCCATCTTACGCCGGCCAAACAAACATGCACACTTTGGTTTCTCCAACCCAGCTGTGTTGCACAACCAAGTTGGAGAAACTCCCAAGTACTGTCTGAACGGTAGACGAAGCCTCACATACCAATCCTGGCACTGCTCTCATGCTTGGTATAGCATGAGAGCATCACCAGGATTGGTTGAGGAGCCTGTGCTGGTGTCCCAGGAACTGCTGGGATACCACCAGGAGCAGGAGAGAAGAAGAGCGAGGTAGCTGGCAGTGTCAGCAGCAGAACAGGTATGTTTTTTTAATTATTTCCCTAATCCCGTCTCCCCCCTCCTCCACTTGAGAATTGCCATGGCTGCCACTGCAATGAAATATGTAATTAGGCACACGAAAACTTAAAATTATTGCTGGTGAAAAAAGTGGTCTTATGATTTTGTTTTGAAGAAACCCTTTGGGAGGACGGACATTTTAACTTGGGGATGTGGCATGCAGTGATGCTAGTCGTTCACACACTTCAAGGTGTGTTGTCACTTCTTTGCCAAGAAAGAACAGTGAGAGGCCTAATTCATTTGCATCTCTCCAACTTTAGAAGCACGTCTTGACCTTTTCAGGGGGAAATGTGATATTGTAAGGAAATTCAGAAAAGTCTTAGTGTAATCATTGTAAAATCTGTGGATCTTCGTTTTAATAAACACATGTAGATTTTTTGTCTGCAATTGAGAAATCCTAACTGTGTTCTTTAACCCCACCGCCTGTTAGTTGTATGAGATGGAATGTACTGATAAGCACTTTGAGATGCTATTCTAGTACCTCCAATATTTTCAGTTCCAGACATCTAGAGGAAGTCTATCTTCATTAACTAAGTACCAGTCTGTTCAAAACATCAATATTGTTTTGTCTGGAGGGGATTGTGACGTAGTTGCTGATAAAGATCAGGATAGAACATTTGATGCATGTACTCTGGTTTTCACCTTGGAATAATGTTATTTGAGAAGCTGATCCAACACCAGTCATTATTATGTGGTAACTACCTGCTTCTCCAGTTCTGCTACCCTTTGTAACTTTGTAACTACATGCCTTTTCCAGGGAGCCATGCATTACTTTTGTAAGTCGAACATTGAAGCAAGCAGGAAAGAGAATGAGGCTCTACATCAAAGCATCAAGAACGCAAATAAAAACACCCCAAGTAATGACACATTTTCACGTGCAGCAGAAGATGCAATTTCCCATTGAGACTACGCCCAAGACAGAGGCAGGAAGATGACAGAAGTCTTGTGTAATGGGGGTTATTATTTTAAATTTGGAGCATGGGAAAATGTGCAGGGCATGGGTCTGGACACCTGTCATCAAATAAGATATCATCCTAAATTGATGGATGGAATTAGATATCAGTGAAGAGGGTGAAGGGGTCAAATTCTTCTCTCTGAGCCTTCCCAATAATGGTTGATCATGGGAGGCGGAACAGTGGATCCAAACAACAAAAGGAAACACATGACACTTGAAGTAAGTGAGTGATGGGTGAAAGTGTGAGCAACATACAGATGCAGTAGGACCCGGATTCTAAGCAAGGTTGACCCAGTGCTGCTGTCTTTAATGTATTCATATGCAGTAGCGTACTCCATAGGGAAGGCATGGATTGGATCAGGCCTGAGGTATGAACAAGAGTCGTGGCTTCCTAATATAATAATAAGGCCTTCTTGCACCCTGAGTCAGAATCCTTGGAAATCGATTGCATCTCTAATGGAGTGATAACTGCACTATAAATGTTAGTGAATGACCCCTGAATTTTTATTGCTTTTATTCAATGGTCTTCGTAACCCTGAGTTTTTACTGCATCTTTGCTAGTTGCAAAACTCCAGTCTCAGATCCAGCCTCTCTAGGCATATTGATGGAAAATCAGCAATGGGTGAGATGCTTTAGTTGGCGTAGCACAATTTGTCTTTGGGCAGAGCCCTGCACCCATCAGTTAGGCCATTACTAGTATATCATCTCACATTATTAAGGCGTTAGGCCATTTCTGAAAGAGGAAAAGCTACATTCAGTGATAATCACTATCAATTAGTCTCTAAACGATGAAGAATTGCTTGGCCTCGATTGCCTCTAAAATCACCATTAATTATCATATGAAAGAATTCAATCAGCTTTTTAAGAAACTTACGTTCTGAAGCTCCTGCCCTATTTCTTCTGGCTGTGAATAGAGGCCGTGAGCCCCTTGCACCATGTCAAATGTCAATACAAAGAACTTTATCCAGGCCAGCCTTAACTTTTCTTATTCAGACCCTTCTAGTAAAAAGTCGTTCAAATTTTCTTATTTTTTCCTATTTCATCTTTTACTGCCCTAAAACTTGGAATTCTTAGCACTTTGATCTACAGGAAACGACTAGGAGTGGATAACATTTGAATTTCATATTTAACATTTTGTGAACTTTACAAACTTTACAATTCATGAAGGTTGAGAAACCGTCTCAAAACATTGGTTTTTGTAGAACGATCTTATAAAACATTTATCTTAAGAGAATTTACGAAAGTGTACACTCACCTCAAGGAAGCCATACACATCCGGAGCTGCCATGGATCCACACCTAGACATAATCCTGCTGCTCCTGCTCACAAAAAGACAAAGGAATCCATGCCAACATGGATGACAACACTCATAATTAAACACACACTCACCTGTGTCACCTGTGAAATGTCAAAAATTGTAATGTAGGAAACCATAACATAGGGAGGGGGGTACGAAGGGCTGTGAGCACACGTCACAGCACATTGACACACACACTCACATATAACATCAAGGAATCCCACACACACAACACGCACATGTCAGCCTGTACACACAAATGTTACATGTCAATACAACAGATATAAACACGGCAACACAACACAGATCCAGGGTGGCACAAACCCACACAATGTACAAACTCACAACAACAACACAACTACTGCACACATACAAATACAAATCACACACTCACACACACCACTAGCCACGGACTGGACACACATACAACACATATATACATCCATGTACCATCATTGACACAAAATGCCTCCATCGAACCACACAGCTATCGACACACACATCACACACACACAGCACCTAGGATCAACTAGGCCATGCCCAATACACGCACACACAAACATACAAAACACACAAAGTGACATTCCACAACAAGACCGGTACAGCAGCTATGACAGCAGCAAGACCACACATGGAAGGAGCCCGTACTGGGACACATGTCATGTACAGCAAGGCCCAAAATAACATATCCACACAAATGGCCACATTCACAACCCAGAGACAAGCATTACCAATAACAAAGGTATTGCACAGGCACACATAAGGGTGAAGGGGAAGTATACAAAGTGTACACCACTCCAGACACCATACAAAACACCAGGCAGCCCTGAGGGACACGCACCTAAACAGTCACATGCACACAAAGGCTAAGCAAAAAAGCACCACTCAACACACTCCAGTTCTGCACTGACAAAAACACCATAACACACACCACATGTGAGCCACATCAGGGTACAAGAAATACACCGTACATGTCCTCATTGCACATTACCACAACAAACACATACCACTAATAAATACAACACAATACCATGACAACATTTTTGATACACACACAAACCTAACACACTACACACACCCTTCCCTTGGTGGACCACATACCACTACAAATACAACACAATACCATGACAACATTTTTGATACACACACAAACCTAACACACTACACACACCCTTCCCTTGGTGGACCACAGCACTGCACACAAACAAGCATACATCAAACCACCACACATGGATCTGCAAGCAGCACACACACAAATACTTACACTCAACCAATCTAATCCAGGAACAACATACAACTAGGAAATCAAATGCAGGACAAACATGTAACCACAAAACCAAGAACTTTAATATCATAGGTATGACAAACGTCATAGTCCAATGCCATTGGCCAGTCCACAATAGTGCCATAGGCACCAAAGGCACACAAAGGTGCCCCAACTTGACTCCTGAATTCTATGTAACCTCCACAGGTAGGAGCTTCAAGGGGGCAGCCAGGACCCTTAGGGGACATTGGGAGGTGGTGGGACAGGGGTGTGGGCTTGGAAGGAGTGGGTTAAGGTTTGGGTTTGGGAGGAGTGAAACCTTCTTGGGAGGGGTGGACTTCTTCTTGGTTGGGGATGTCTTAGACATGGAAGGGATGGGCTTTGGGAGGGTGACTGAACTTTTGGGGGTGTCACAGGGGCGGAGTAGGGAAAAGGTCAAGATTACATAGGAAGACTGTCTTAGACACACTGGGACGGTCATCAGAAGGGGGTTTGGGTGTGGAGGGTGAAGGAGTGGTTGTGTGATGTGAATGTGTGGATGTTTTGGGTGAATGTTTGTGGAAGGTGGCCTTGTGTGCAGTGGGTGAATTGTGCCGGTTTGGGATATGTGGTTGAAAAAGTTGGAGGGCTGCCTATTATTTGTTTGGGGTATTGTTTCTTGGCTCTATCTGTCTGAGTGTGGCATTGTAGTTTGTGAAGGGGTGTGTTTTATAGTGTGGTTTGTAAGTGTGTCAGTATGTGTATGTGTGTCAGCTGTGTTACTTTCAAATCCATCCAATGTGGTTTTGTGTTGCACAGGAATGACCGGGGACTGCTGTGGTTAAGACTGCCATTGGTGGACCCCCATTAAAGAACCTCCATTGTGATTTGCCAGTCGTAGTAGGTTCAGTGGTAGGTTGGCGGGCTGGCGGTGCTGGTGGTTGGACAGCCTATTTCCTGCCTTCCCGAGCCCTGGCTATGTAAGTTGCAATACGGCGGTCTGTGTGACCACCAACATGGCGGTCTTTTGGCAGCTGCGACCATGATGGTCTGGCAGTCAGACTTCCACACTCGTAATGAGGCTCTAAATAATAGTTTTTCGAAATGTTTTTCTTGCTATCTAATCTTTTCAAAGTTTATGAACTTTGCAAAGCTTTGACAAAGAACTTCACAATGTTTGTAGAGAAAAATCGATGAGATCTCAAACACAATTATAATCCATTTTTGAGGGAACCTTCCTGTGGGTGTTTCATTTTCAGCTATATTCTGTGCTTCTGAGAATATGTATCACTTTAAGAGCAGACAGTGGCATTACTGGGATGTGTGAAACCTTATATCTGATTATCGGTGGGAAAAGGTTTCATCACCTTTGACAACCAACCAGAATTGTGCATATTTCTCAAATATTGGCCTACATGTAGCTCACAAAGCTTCCTGAATGCTGGGTGCCTATTCCGGAGCTGAGTACTTCTCACTCAAGTTTAAGTTGCCACTGAAAATGCATGTGGCTTTTTATTGAGAATACAAAGTGATTACAACAAAGACTTTAATACGATCAAACAAATCATAGTAATGTGCAATTGGTAAATATTTTCTGAAAACTGATTTCCAGACATTGGGCCTAATTATAAGTCTGGCGGTCAACAGACCGCCAGACTCGTGGTGGCGGTCAGACCTCCTCGGTGGGCGGTCCGACCACCACATTACAAGGTTGGCGGGCAGACCTGCCAACTTACCGCCGATCCCAACGGTAAGATGATAAGATGACGGTGCAGGTTGTAATCAGCCAGGGCAGCGCTGACTTCAGCGTCACGTGCTGATTATAACCTTGTTCCCTGCCAGCCTTTTCATGGCAGTACAACTGCCAGGAAAAGACTGGTGGAGAACAAGTGCAGGGGGCCATAGAGGGGGGCTCCTGCATTGTCCATGCCTATTGTATGGGCAGTGCAGGGCCCGCCCTGCCCAGCACCCTCAAAATGAGCACTCTCTGCAGTGCAGACAGTGCACATTTCTGAGGGTGCTGGTGCCCCCTCTGTGTGGCAGCATTGCCACTGGCTCTATTAAGAGCCGGCAACAGTGCTGCTGCACATTTACCACTGGGATGACGGCAGAATCCTTGGTTCCCGCCCATTAGCCAAGTGGGAAAGTCGTAATGGGGCCGGGGGGCAGACTGCTACCTCGACGGCAGTCTCCACACCTTGGGTCTGGTGGTCAGCTTTGCTAACCGCCAAACTCGTAATCAGGACCTTAGATGGGGGCTGCATTATTTTATTAGTAAGTGTATATGTCGTGAGAATTTTGTAGCCATTTCAATGAAAAATGTGCAGTCTGTAAATGATGGTCCACAATTACACCATGCTTTATAATATACTTGTGACAATGTCCTCCAAAATGCATTACCAGCTACATACCACACCCTTACTACATTCTTCATATGATGCTTTGATTTTTCGTAATCCCTAAAACATCAGTGATGTACATTGATGACAGCATCCCCTACTCTGAAAACTGTTCCAGCACCACTGTTCAGCGGATGAGCTAGAAAATCATGTTAACTGGTTCTTAGCTGAAGTTAGGGAAATTGTATTTATTGTATGTGGGATGAAGCTAGTTTTGGTTCAAAATGAAAAAAAGAATTTGAAGAAATCCTGTTATGATGGTGTACATCTTGGCCATGGTTAAAATCTCCCCCTGTCGTGAATGGGTCACATACATTCCTGCTTTTTGATGGGTGCCCCTGGAATATACCTGTGTAGAAATCTGAGTCAAGCACAACAAATCAAGAACATCTTATGCTTTGTTAAGGATGATAAGTGCCTAGAGACATAATTTATGTTTCTCTGTTAATAGGTGAATAGCAGACAGCGTCCCTCAGAGCCAAGCTTAAAAAACTCAGACTATGACTATGCAGATACCACACAAAGGATCTAATTTCATCCATGCAAGCAGTGCAACCACCTGTCAACAAAAACATACAGATCCACGCGTCTCTCCATGACAGCGACATGACCCTCTTCCACATTACTCTCCACCTCAATAAAGCAGTACAAATGAATACTTCTTCTATGATGACACCTATACCAAGTGGTGAATGAGCCATTTTACACAAGTGTTCCGAGCTATGAGCACCTTAGTTATTCCCACTGCTTCCATAGATTTTGATTCTTCCCACTTACTCATGACCTCTACAGAATTGATTAAAATCTTACTCATGTGCAGGCTACCAGGTTGCAACACTGTTTCACCTAATAATTGTGTGCAAATAGAGACTTGGTCAAAATATTGTGAGTATAAAAATATTGAAAACAAAAATATCAAAATGCAGTATGTCAAAATGTACTTATTTACATTAAAATTGATGTTTAAAATAACGCTTACCACAATATTGATTTCATTATGTTGTATTTAATTGCATGGGTAGTGTTTAAAAAATATCAAATGTTTCTTTTTAATTTGGAAAACTGTTTCTGTGGGTTGTTTTGTTTATTATGGTTTGGGTAAGTATTGCTATTTTTAAAGTTGTTTTAATTATTAAACGTTTATTACATTAAATCATCATTTAATTTAATTAATTGTTTCAGCTACAAGCCTTACAAGAATATAAGTAGCAGTACACACAAACAATAAAACGTAGTTGCATAAAATCATTAGTCATAATTTAAAAACATAGTAGCAGCAATCAACTCCGCCCAGACAGATCCATTACTTATAAAAGAATCACATACACCTATACAGTTAAGTAAATAAATTAATAGGTACAGCCCCCCTTGTATAGCTAGAAAAAGGAGCATTCCCCTTCGATGCCAAACCTATACAAGGGGCCTCAGGGATAAAGTGCATGTGCTCATAGCGATTAGTTGTTGACAGCAGTAATTTTGTTGCCGCATGGCTTTAAAGGAGGTAGAAAGAGCCTCATTTATGCAGGAGTGAGCCATAGTTCTATCTCACAAATGGCAGCTAGGTCCTTGTAGGACTTATGGATTCATCAGCCCTAATTTAATTGATAGCTCCCTCAGCCGGGGCCAAGTGGCCCATATATATGAGGCTATTGAGTCGTGTTCGCTGATATTACCCGGCCTTGTACAAAGTGCTAATGCAGTTTTAGTACAATTTGCTCCACTAGACTTAAAAATGTGGTAGAGCCACTGGCACCTAATCACATCAAATTTCTTGCAAAACAGAGTGAAGTGGACCACACTGTCTACCTCCCCAGGAGTGCAATCACTGTACTCCAGTCCTGCCGCCAACCTACGGGTACAGGCCAAATAGCCTCTTAGGGGCAGCACACCCAACCTGTATTTTATGTATATAGAGACTGCTTCAATTCGGGGTACAGCAGATCCAGACCATCCGGAGGGGCTGGATCATGGACATTATTAAAATAGTGACTTGTGATTGAATCAGGCCTGAGTTCCTGGCACATCCTCATCTTGTTAAATTGGCAATACTGATCCTTTACCTGGCACACAGTGTCCTGGTTAATTCTGCCTGGATCCACCCAGAGAGCCTCTAGCTGAAGGTTCCCTAGGGTCTCTTTGACAGGAGTTCCCCAGGAGCCCCCTCTCCCCCGCTCCGGTCCAGCACTTGCTTTGTGACCTCTTCAAGGGTTTCTAGATACACTACCATCCTGGGATTGCAAACTAGCCTCACCCAGTATAATATTGGCCTTAAGGCTGCTAATTCAGACTTAGCTCTGCAAAGAGAGCCTTCAAGACGTTTCCTGGCCCTAGCCCCAGTAAGGTTCTCAAAAAGTTATTATGCTAAATGTTTATAGTTGTTATTTTTTTACTTGGTTTATTTTATTTTTTATTAAGGTACAATGGAGGAATGTGTGGGTAGTTTCTTTAAAAGTTAAACTATAAATAACAATTAAAATATTTTTTTATCATAAAAATGTTCTTACTTTTATGTTTTCACTTACTTTGGAGGAACTGAGGGCCAGTGTTCATTTTAATTATTCTATATTTAACTTAACAAAAAGTTTATGTTTTTATTTAATATTTTTAGGAACTTTAATGTTTTTGTTTACATTTATGAAACAATTGTTAGTTTGTAATGCTTATTTATATTATTTTGTTGGTTGGATATGACGCCCCAAAGTATCCACTCTCCCCAGTGTTTTTTAGACTGGAGTTAGAATAGTAAATCTGATCCTGCCTCCCCCTGCCAAGTTTTCCCTAATTTTTGAAGGATTGTAGTATGCATAGTGTTTTTGGACTGTTTCATATTTATTTATTTATCATGCTAATGTTTGTTTCTACATTATATTTTATATTGGCATATTTTAAAGATATTTTAATCATATTTCAATTTGCATTACATGTTTTAAAGCATGGTATTGTATTTAATTAATTCTCTATTGAATTTCCTTTGTTAATTTGTTACTTTTATGTATTTTTTTTGTTTCAAATATAATTCTTGTTATTTGTTTGATACATTAACATCTTAATAAATGTAAAGTATTTGTTTTTTTTAAACTGAACAAGTTTTGTTGTGCTTTAGTCCATAGTATCTATTACTAACATTGTACATTTTGATGTGATGATTAATGTTATTTTTATAAGACATTTACTGTATGTATAAACTAGTATTAACACTTTTATTTATTAATGTATGCTTTTTAAGTTGTATGTATGTCTTATTTAAAAGTTAATCGATTTTTTTGATTGATATTTTGTAATACCAACGATTGCAACAACTGCTTCATTGAGTAATTCTCCAATCTTGTAAAATCCATTTCCCTTACAAATTTTTGTATTATATATCTCTAATATTTCGAAATCCAACGTGCTTTTATAAAGAGAAATATAATAAAAGATATGTTAATCATCTCAATATGTTACGAGTCATCCAGCACAGAAGACCAGCCAAATACTAAGGTGAAACAACAAAATGCCTACCACTTAAAATAGCAGAAATACGAATAAAGCCCTACTACACATATCCTATGGGAACAAATCCAAAACCAACAATAAACAGCTTGTAACCAATTTGGCAAGGGTCACTACTTTGGGGTGAGTGCCTATTTACTTTAAAAGGTTACACACAACAGGGACGTTCCTACTAACCAGAACTTGGGGCCTTTTGATCTTATGAAAACCAGAGTGGTTCCAGACGAATTATTTTACAAATAATATGCTACAATAAATAAAATTAAATAAAATAAAACAGGTGCCCGCTGCGTTTACTACTTTGTAGTGAGATGGCACGGCTAATTGAAGAGAACTTAAATTTTTGTTCCCCTGTATTATTATTGTGGTTGCCCTATTGAAAATGGCCTTTGTTTGAACTGACTCACCGAGTTTCTCTGTCTTTGAACTCAGTGACAATAAAGTTGGCAGGAGATATTTACACCATAAGTGATTTAACCTAAGTCTCCTTAAGTGATTTTCCAGATACAATTGGTCAAGTGATTTTGAGACATTTAATGCAGTTTTGTCCAGTGGTCAACAACATTTTTTGTTTTGGGGTTGCTCAAAATATCCTCTTGTCCTTATGATGACCCAGTGAGTTATAAGGTTTCAAAAAGCTGTTGACGCTGCTTTGGCATACTAGGATGAAACTTTGGTTGTGTTTGGCTCCCCCTTTCTATGTGGACTACTTAATTGAATTTAACATCCCTTGCCATTATTATTGTTTGTTGGTTTACACTGTATATTGAGTGTATATATTTGTTTAGTGTAACAGGGTGAGCACACATTGTTTTGGTATATGATTGTTGTGTATAGTATTATGTTACTTTTTTTGTAAATTGTGAAAAATATTTAAACATAACAATTTCTTTGCAAATCTCTTTATGGGCACCTGTTTTATTTTATTTTATTTTTTGTAACATATTATCTGTAAAATAATTCCTTTTCAAACCACTATGGGTTTCACCATATTTCCTATAAAAGTCAGAGTCAATAAATCAATGAATGGGAAGGAGTCTGACTAAGTACCAGCCAAGTATATCATATAAGCAGATTTCAAGTTAGGTTTGTTTTCTGCTGCAAGAATTGGAACAAAAGGTTCTGCATGGTCCACCAGCTGGAATCAACAATGTGTGTGGAGGAAAATAAGCTGTTGGACCTGGCTTTTTGACAGGGACATCCCCAAACTTTTTGCCTCCTTCCTCCTATTTTTTCTGACCTGTTGTTGTTGGCTTTTGACCTCTGGGCACTTTACCACTGCTAACCAGTGCTAAAGTGCATATGCTCTCTGTGTAAATTGTACTACTGATTGGTTTATCCATGATTGACTATTTAATTTACTTGTAAGTCCCTGGTAGAGTGCACTACATGTGCCTAGGGCAGGTAGATTAAATGCTACTAGTGGGCCTGCAGCACTGGTTGTGCCACCCACTTCAGTAGCCCCTTAACCATGTCTCAGGCCTGCCATTGCAAGGCCTGTGTGTGCAGTTTCACTGCCACCTCGACTTGGCATTTAAAAGTAACTGCCAAGCCTAGAACTCCCCTTTTTCTACATATAAGTCACCCTTAATGTGTGCCCTAGGTAACCCCTAGAGCAGGGTGCTGTGTAGGTAAAAGGCAGGACATGTACCTGTGTAGTTATATGTCCTGGTAGTGTAAAACTCCTAAATTCGTTTTTACACTACTGTGAGGCCTGCTCCCTTCATAGGCTAACATTGGGGCTGCCCTCATACACTGTTGAAGTGGCAGCTGCTGATCTGAAAGGAGCAGGAAGGTCATATTTAGTATGGTCAGAATGGTAATATAAAGT